>NW_028296846.1:0-20846 GCF_055471065.1 Atractosteus spatula | reverse complement strand
AGACATCACCATGTCTGAGCAGCTTCTTGTGCTGTATTACCTGCAGGCCATTCTCCAGCTGAAGCACCTGCAGCACCTAGGGGTGATAAAGAATATGACAGTAAGAATGACAGTCTTGCATATTTCAGTTGTTTGGTCCAATTCTAACAATGACACAATGATCTGACGTTTATAAAGAGACAGAATGACAGTGCTGGTCAGGGCTCATCACTGTCATTTAGGTGGCGCTCCCGTTACTTAGGGCCTTAACAGGGAGACTGGACTGGAGGGAGGGGTGAGGGAGAAGATGCTCTCAGCTCTGTGTTCACTCAGGGAGATTGAACGCACTGGACAACAGACATGTGAGAGTGGAATTTGATCTCCACCCCAACTTCTATTCAGTAACTCCATACGGAACAAGAGTTAGTGAATGGCAAACATCAAGTTCAAACAGCCTCAGCAGCACTAAATCTAATGATTCTTGATGACACCTCCTCATGTAATATGTAAGCCCCTTCTCTCCTTCACATTCAACTTTTGCACCTCTCTTCCACACCATCCCCTACTTGTGAGTCCTCATTGGGATCCCAGCTGCCTCATCCTACAGAAGCTTAGCATCCATCCAAGTGGGTCAGACTGACTGAAACACTCAACGCTTTCCATGCACTTCATAACTAGGTGCTGCTGTTTCTACTGTAAAATGATCATTGGCAGTTTTGAATGAAATATTATTTATTGAATTGCTTGTGATTTCAGGTCCAGGAATGGATGTAGAGAAAGACGTTTGTGTCACAAAGAGGCCAAAAACTGGCGATAATAGCAGTGACAAAGCACACAGCCTCCTCACAGCAGCTGGCATGCTTTGCCCTGAATGAAGAAGAACATGTAAGTCAAAGTTACATTGATATTCTCTCTTCAGTTCATTGTCAACATCTGTCTTCGTTATTCAACAATAGTTGAAAAGTACATTAACTGCATTTTGTCTGTTTTTTCAGATATTTCACCTTTACTTCACTAAACTACGCTGTACTGCTGCTAAGAGCATCTGTGGAAAAGACACTGACATTTTTTTCATTTCTTCTGTGGAGGAGCCAATTTATAGTCCTTCCAATGACCTGCGGAGACTGCATGAGAAGTAAACCAAATCACAAAGTTGTTTTAATGTATTAATCGAACTGTCTGTGGCTTGGGAACAATCATACACTGTGTGTATGTGTTTGTTTTGTAGATACCACCTCTCACTCATCACCAGCCAGGCTGCCAGGAGGGTATTTGAGACAGCCACAAAGAGGCTCACAGATGCACAGGAGAGCATCGTGGCGGATTATCTGGTCCACTCAGATGGTACTGCAGAGAAAAACTATAGGATACTGACACATGACAACATCTGTTCAGCCATTGAAGTCATTAAAGGTGTTGCAGAGGATGGAGCTCAGTAAGTGTCATCATGTTCTGAATAAATGACAAAATATTCATGTGTCAAAAACAACAATTACTTCATGCTTTTGAAATATCAAGAGAGTAATCGCAACTGCGGGATGTACATCTGCTGTGTAACTGGAAGAGAAAACACCAGTTTCAGTTCTTTTTAGCCAACGTGTTACAGAGATTAATATTCTATACTAATATTAATATAATACTATACTAATATAATAATAATATACTAATATTCTCTTTTACATCAGATCAACACCAACTGTGGCAGCTGCAGGATCTGGAAATCCGAAGATGGATGATGCCACAGCCTTCCAGGAGCTGACATGGGAGTTTCCAGTGTCATTAGACGGGCAGCTTCCCAGAAAGAAAGAGCGCCTGAGACTGACTGGAAGTCATGACTGACACTGTTACAACAGGTGGACATCAGATCAGAGGAAGATGAGACTGCAGAACATTATTGATAGGTTTACAAAACTATTATTTTCACTGAGAAACAAATTTGGAATTAATTCTCAGGGTTTCTGTTCTGGTTTTCATTCCAGACCATTACGCTCTACAGTTACAAACAGAAGGCCAAGTGACCCGCTATTTTCAAAAGATGAGCTGGACTGCAAATACACCAACAGCATCTGGAGAGCTTTAGAAGTGGAAGCCCAACACAGATGCTCAACCAAATGAAAGGCAAATTAACAAAGCTTCATCATTCTTAACATGGGAGGACAATATCTCCACCTTGTGGTCATTGTTGGTAATGTCTTACTTTGAGGCAGGTTTTTATTTCAATTCTCTAATAGGTGATTTTAATGTTACAGATTTGAATTCTGCATTCAGCAGTGCACGATTTTTTTTTCAAGTTCAATGGAACTATCATAGTAATGTAAGTTTCTTTAAAAAAATCAAATGAAATGAAAGGAATACATTTTTATGAGGAAACCAATACTGGCATTCCCATAATAATCTTCCTGAGTTCATGTATTGCATTAAAACACTTTGTGGGCTTGAGCTACAATGATTTTTCTCTTCTGTGATACTAGATAAATAATAACAAAAGCATTTATTTTAATTAGTTTTGTTTTATAAACAACACTTAAGATCTGATTTCATTAACATATGTGAAAAATATCATTGCATAATGCAATGAACAAAGTATTGCTTACAGGCCTCTAAAACAGAGTACTATGCTTTTTGACACATACCTGTGCTTGTTGCAAAAATTTCTGTATTTTACTATAGCTTACATTTTGCCTGCGGATCTGCCAACAGGTCTTTTAAGAAATGACAAATTCTGGATCATGTCAAAGGAGCAGGAGAAGTGTATTCAGTGAAGTATTTGCAGTGATTCTGTATTGCCCAGGGCAATAATCAGGATCAAGATTTAGCTCCAGATGGGCCAGCGATAGTGATGTGAAGTACAGCAACCCACAGGATCACAAGAAAGAGACACAGCACTGTTTCCTCTTAAAAAAACAATATATACAGGTATGAAGCAATCACATTGTAGCAGGAGTGACATTGATTAAGTGCTTGCATTATGGGGCTTGTGGAATCTATAGGGTATGATGTCTACTGAAGGCCTTCAGAGCCTAGTATATCAAATGCCTAGCTGTAAGCCTAGCATGTTGCACCACAGAATCGCTTTTAAACCATACCTCTGGTATACTTAGTTCCTGTTGCTCAGTGCATGATGAAAGTATTGCTTACAGGTGTCTGACATAGAGAACTGTGACACCCTTTGAGTATCCTGTGCATGTTTCATGAATTATCACATTTTACTAGATTGTTTCTTGGTTTATATCTGCTGTGGGTGAAATTCATCTGTTCATTTTTATCCCCTCAGAACTTCATCGATGTTATATTCTCTTTCTTCAGGTCCTCTGCCGTCTCCTCAGCATTATTGTAAAGCTGTGTTCCTGTCTTCCACTGTATTCGCATCTTGACCAGATAGGGTGTTTGAAAGGGTGCTTCTCTATTTCCAGTGTGTCTGTCTTTTCTAGTTGTTCTTAAATCTGCCCTGTGAACCCTTGGTGGATGGTGTGGTAGCGGGGCCTACTTGACCCTGCACAGAGCGCTCATCTGGAGCACATGGTTGGACTGTATGCATGACCATTATCTCTCATTGCTCAAGCCTGCTCATTACACCTTCTGGTTAAGGAATCCCTTGACAGCATGAATGCAGTTGTATGCTGGAAAGCAGCAAAAGCCAATATCTGATCAATGTGGCTAGAATATCCTATATCATAGCTTGACATCAAAGCTGTTACAGATCCATGGTCCCTGCCTTGCCATCTACTCATGTACTGCCTTGCTGGCAGTTTTTCTCACTAAAATAACTTTCTTTGGTTCCATAGCTTCAGGCATGAACTGGAGCATATCCTTTAGCTCCACAATATAGGTCTTGACATTACAACCAGGTATTGTCAGATCAAACATTTCTTTGTCTTTTGCTTGCCGTCTAAATTAGTGGAGGTTAAAGGCGCTGTCTTACCTACAAAATGTATCAAGGACAGGATGGATACACCTGAGTGTCCTCTATAGGGCTCTTTCTGATCCTGACCTGGAGACTCTCTGAGCCCAGGCTTCCTGAATGCCCTTGTACCCTTGGCCCCTACCTGAGACATGCATGCCCTGCTTGAGATCTCTGATTTCTTGCAGGGCAGAGTCTAGTTCCTCAATAAACATGTCTCTTTGTTCAGTTATTCATTAGTCTTGTTGTATGAACTTTGCAGTTTGATTTCCTGTTCATGCAAGCTTACCTGTATCTCTTTTCTGGCCTCCTCCATGACAGAGGGTCTTCTATTTTCTATTTTCACTAACGCTTCTTTGAGTAGTTTCTTTTTCTGTTCATTTTCCATTTTCTTTTCACTGATTATGCCCAACATTTCAAATTGCTCTTTTTTTATATTCCTCCAGCTTACTCTTCTTCTGAGTTTCTGAGCTTTTGACAACTCAGTCAGTGTCAATTCAAATTTATCTAGAGTAGTTTAAAGCTAAACTGGATAAGACTGGGACCCTTCCTTTTTAAACTAGGAAATTGTCCCGGCTGGGATTTCTGCATTGGTTTTTTCAATCTGAAATCTGAAGTCAGACTTCTTAGTACTGTCCCAGTAACCAGGATTGTCGCAATCAGAGATCTTAATTATAAACCACTGAACTTCAGATTATCTGGCAGCCATTTATATTTTTCTGTATTTTCTATATTTTTCTCAATGACAGATCTGTCATTGAGGGTGTTGTGCTGTTTCCCATCACTGTTGTCAAAAGCTCAGTATCTCAGAAGAAGAGTAAGCTGGAGGAATATAAAAAAGAGCAATTCAAGAAAATGGAAAATGAACAGAAAAAGAAACTACTCAAAGAACCGTTAGTGAAAATAGAAAATAGAAGACCTTCTGTCATGGAGGAGGGCAGAAAAGAGATACAGGTAAGCTTGCATGATCGGGAAATCAAATTGGAAAGTTCATACAACAAGACTAACGAATAACTGAACAAAGAGAAATATTGATCAAGGAACAAGACTCTGCCCTGCAAGAAATCAGAGATCTCAAGCAGAGCATGCGTGTCTCAGGTAGGGGCCAAGGGTGCAAGTGCATTCAGGAAGCCTGGGCTCAGAGAATCTCTAGACTAGGATCTCCGAGTGGATCAGAAAGAGCCCTATACAGGACGCTCAGGTGTATCCGTCCTGTCCTTGATCCATTTTGTAGGTAAGGCAGCGGATTTAACCTCCACTAATTTAGATGGCTAACAATATACAAGAAATGTTTGATCTGACAATACCTGGTTGTAATGTCAAGACCTAAGTTGACGAGCTAAAGGATATGTTCCAGTTCATGCCTGAAGCTATGGAACCAAAGAAAGTTATTGTAACGCCCTTGCCCGGTGGTGAGGAGGAAGCACACCTAGGCGCTCATAGTACCGCGGAGCAGGCTGGGAGTTGTAGCCAGGGGGAGTCTGAGCCTCAGCACGATGACCAGCAGCTGACCCTGCATATGTAAATAGTGTCGTAAGAGCTTTAGTGTCCTGTGTAGCCTTATAAGTGTATATCCTGTTGTTAAGTAATTACCACCCTAAATATGTGTATGTGTTCCGTCAGTCTCCTCGTGTGTATATGTTGTGTTTGGTTTTTGTGTGGTTTCGTTAGGAGAATAAAGCAGTTGCTTGGTTTACTATCACGTCTCCACTTGTCCTTTGTCCTGAGGGAGCCTGAAAACGCTACATTATTTTAGTGAGAAAAACTACCAGGTGAGTAGAAGGCAAGGCAGGGACCAAAAATCTGTAACGATTTTGATGTCAAGCTATGATATAGGAATATTTTATCCATATTGGTCAGGTATTGGCTGTTGCTGCTTTCCACTGGGTTAAGCACGGACATCTGAGTCTCCTCGTGAGTTTTACTAGAGGATCAGATGCATTTATTTTACTAGGCAGAATTGTGTCAGTGATGAAGAGAGAGCAGGCATATTTTGCCTATCCCAGCATACGATTGAAATCATGCTGTCAAGGGATTCCTTAACCAGAAGGAGTAATGAGCAGCCTTGAGCATGAGAACGAATGTCATGCATACAGTCCAACCATGTGCTTCAGATGACCGCTCTATGCAGGGTCAAGTAGGCCCTGCTAACCACACCATCCACCAAGTGTTCACAGAGCAGATTCAAGAACAACTAGAAAAGACAGACACACTGGAAACAGAGGAGCACCCTTTCAGACACACCCTATCTGGTCAAGATGCAAATCCAGGGGGGGACAGGAACACAGCTTTACAATAATGCTGACGAGTCACTAGAGAACCTGAAGAAAGAGGATATAACATCGATGCAGTTCGGAGAGGATAAAAATAAACGGATGAATTTCACCCACAGCAGATATAAACCAAGAAACATTGTAAAATCACTGCATACTTTTTGTTGCATATCAGTCATATTTGGGAACTATAATACATAAGAATAGATAAGAAGACGACGTTTCTGCTTGTATTATATACAGTATATGATATTGAAAGACCTATTGTTAGACAGTGACTTTGCAAACTGACCGGGAAGGTGGAGCTTCATTCTTGGCAGAGATAGACGGAGCATGGGAGCTAATTCACCTGCTGGTGTGAGCGAGGGGCCCCCACAGGACATGGGAACTTCCCCTCCATTCCTGGGAAGGAAGCAGATCACCGTTTGACCCCATCGGTGGAAGTCATTCTTTTTTAAATTGTTTTTTGTTTACTGTTCATGTTGTTTGGATTTATATTTTCAAGTTGCCAGCATATATATCACACCATTATTTGCTGGTTGTGTATGGAAATTTGAAAGAAGCGGTATTTAATGTTAAATACTCAGCATACTCCATAATGTCCCACACTCAGCATACTCCAGAATAGATGACTTTTCATGTTTAATAGTAATAGGCATGAGGTGGAAGAATGTATAATAGAAAACAGTGATTTGTCGGATCATTCAGCTGTGTATCTTATTTTACACCAAGATAAAGACATAGAAATACAGTTTGGAGACTGAATACAGGTATACTCAAGCATAAATATGTGATTATCAAATTAAAAAAGAAGTCAAGTCATATTTAGAGAACAATGATAACGAAGAAGTGAACCCTGCTATACTTGGGAAGCTGCCAAGGCAATATCTATCTATAGCAGTATCTATAGGTATCACTACTACTCAGAAGAAACTGAGGGAGTATAAAATATGGAAGATTGGAGAAAAAATGACAATGTCTAGAAGACCAACTTAAGAAGAATAATAATCCAATCGACTTGGAACTGATTAAACATAGGTAGAAAGAAACAGATGAGTTATATGAGTTAAATGAGGAAGAACCTGGGAAGAAGCACAGATTTGTGTGGCAAACATACTATGAAGTAGAGCCAAAGGCAGAAGGCTTCATAAACAGTGTAGGCATCCTCTCACGAGGCACCAGTAAATGTAGGGGTTTGTGCATTTACTGGGACAGTTATTAATTGTAGCATTAAGTCACAAAATGATTCTTTTGATGGTATTAGAATCAACCTTGTGGGATAACTCAAACAACGCACACACACAGATACTAATACACGACAATACATTTATTAATACATAAAATGTTCATAAAAACATAACAGATCTTATCGTGATGGTTAGCAGAATACAAAAGGTATATATTAAATTACGAAGAGTTACAAATACCAAGAGGGACATACATTCAGTATATCATTCATTTAGACCGTTTCGTAAATTAACTTGGATTACAACTACACTAGACACTCAAAAGCAGGTACATTACTCATAGGAATTAAATCGATATCAACTCAGGTTGAGGTAACAATTGAATTATCGAGCTGCAATGCAGAATGTTGAATACTCATCCAATCTCTGTGGATTCAGATCTTCTGAGGACAAAGAAGCAGTGGCAGGCTTGTTGCTGTGTCCAATCGGCGCCCTCTGGCTCGGTGCCAAGCAGTGCTGTTGCGGCGTGCGACGTGGTGGGGGAGATTCCTGCTGCAATGCTCTAGCAGTGGGTTCTCTGAAGACCGACTAGTTAGTTCTGGCTTACTAGCAGAGTTTGTGCACAGAGGGAAAGTGACTGCAGGTCCCAGCAGGTCAGGAAGAAGACCGGTTCGTTCCTGATGAAGCGCTAGTTCTGAATAGTGATTCAGCTGTCCACAGTTCCGACTTGTTCACGAGGCTTGCTGCTGGCTAACCTTGGGTGGATCCTTTGGTTACGCACTGGCAATCTCCATTCTCGACTCTTAGAACAAAGGAAAGTCCTGGACTCGGACACACTGGCCGTTACGTGGTGGTCCGGGCTGAGTCTGAGGATTTTCAGGAGGAGCTCTGAGTATAAGAATGTCCAGGAGGCGCTGAGTCGAGAGATGTTCAGGAGGCGCTCTGTGCGGCCTGTTTTACCTGGAGAAACTGCGGTCATTCATTGGTTGAAAGTTTCATGGGCATCAGGGACCCACGTGGGGTTAACCTGCCCTACCAGTTCCTGATCGGCAGATGATGAGTAACAATGCACTCTGCCCTTAGAGTTGTAAACAACTTTGAATAAGACTTTCTTTAGGAATCTCCCAGACTTTAAGATGCCAGAGACGACCATTTGTTAGGGTGGTTGATGTGTCTCAGCCTTGGGAGTTGTTCCTTATCAGGACACTCTATCAGCTAGAAAAACACCTTAATTGTGAACCAAATGGAATGGCCTCTCTGTATCAAGCACCACTGAGATGAAGGAGAGAGAGGTTTGGCAAGGGAGCAGCAACTTAATTCCTGTACTTTAATAAGCCTTGCCGCTACAACAGCAAGCCTCAAACACAATCTGTAAGATAAAAGACCCTCAGATAAAAGACCTCTTTTTAAATATTGACAAAATTGATGGAATATTTTCATTCATATCTCCAAAATGGTGCATACTACAAGCGTAAAACCAAATGCACGTGAAAGCAGGGACTCAGAGCTTCCATTTATTCTCTATTATCCCCGGTTTAAAACTCAGCATCATGTCTGCCTCCATAAAAATGTGTTTTTGTTTTGTTTATCTTGTACCACAGAACAGAAATATCTTTGTATTTCAAGCCCACAAAGTGTCCTAATGATGCAATACATGATCTAAGGAAGATTATCATGGGAATATCAACATTATTTTCCCCATAAAAATGCATTCCTTTCATTTCGTTTTATTTTTTAAATTAACTCATATTATGTATAGTAGTGGCCTTCAATTTAAAAACAATCTAGCACTGCTGAATGAACAATTCAAATCTATAAAAATAAAATCACAAAATTGAGAATTGAAATAAAATGTTTACCTCAAAATAAGACATTACTAACAATGACCACAAGGTGGAGATATTGACCTTACAAGTTAGGAAAGGCAAAGGTGTGTTAATGTAAAAGGAATAGAAATGCATTGAATTTGAAAAAATACTGTTTTTATTTCTAAATTAAAAAGAAAAACAGTTATGCTGTAGTGCGGTATCGCTGTTACCTTTCTGCTATTATTTGGTCTACTATGCAAAAGCTGCTTATGTTTTGGCAGTATGAAACTATGAAGCACTCTGGATTATGGAACACTGTGCCCTTTGAGACACACCTGTGCATGTTGCACAAATTATCATTGCATTGTGCATTAGGGACTAAATATACTAAAAGTGATTTCACTTATGTGAACTAAATAAATTATTAGTTATTTTATGTGTTTTTAAAAAAATCTAAATAAAATACATGCTTTTGTTTTTATTTATCTTGTACCATAGAACAGGAAAATCTTTGTAGTTCAAGCCCACAAAGTGTCCCAATGATGCAATACACGATTTAAGGAAGATTATCTTGGGAATATCAACATTGTTTTCCTCATAAAAATGCATTCCTTTCATTTTATTTTTTAAACAAACTCACATTATGTATAGTAGTGGCCTTCAATTTAAAAAACATCTAGCACTGTTGAATGCCCTGAAAAACAATGTTCCCTCAAAATAAGACATTACTAACAATGACCACAAGGTGGAGATACTGACTTTACAAGTTTGGAAAGGAAAAACTGAGAAAAGGTAAAAGGAATAGAAATGCATTGAATTTGAAAAAAATACTGCAGTAAACGATGAATGGTGTAAATGGTGAATGTTTCTATTCTGTTGACATTGCCTGTGATTAATACATGGGAGAAATACCCACACATGACATAAAATATTTCAATCACATACTGTAGTATTGATGGTTACTCATCACCAGCCAATCAGGAACTGGTAGTGCAGGTTAACCCCATGTGGGCCTCTGATGCCCATGAAACTTTCAACCAATGAACAACCTGCATGTCCTCCAGGTAAAAACAGGCAACACAGAGCGCCTGTAGAACAATTCCAGGGCAGCACAAGGTTCCCAAGGGAACACAGTTCCCAAGCGCAGGACATTCTCACAGCGCGCCTGCTGGACATTCAGCCTCAGGGCTCCACCTGAGCATCCTCAGACTCAGCCCGGACCACCACGTAATGGCCAGTGTGTCCGAGTGCAGGACTTTCCTTTGCTCTAACAGTCGAGGACGGAGGTTGCCAGAGCGTAACCAAAGGACCCACCCGAGGTTAGCATCAGCAGCAAGCCTCGTGAACAGGTCGGAACTGTGGACAGCTGAATCACTATTCAGAACTAGCGCTTCATTAGGAACGAACCGGTCTTCTTCCTGACCTGCTGGGACCCACAGTCACTTTCCTCTTGTGCACAAACTCTTTGCTAGTTTCAGCCAACACTAACTAGCCAGTTTTCAGAGAGCATCAGCAGCGCACCGCATCGCAGGAATCTCCCATCACGGCGCAAGGCAACAGCATTGCCTGGCACCGAGCCAGAGAGTGCCGATTGGACAGCAATAAGCCTGCCTTTGCTTCTTTGTGTCTGCAGGAGATCTGAATCCACAGAGATTGGATGAGTATTCAACATTCTGCATTACGGCTCGAGAACTCAATTGTTACCTCAACCTGAGTTTATATCAATTTAATTCCTATGAGTGATGAACTTGCTTTTGAGTATCTAGTGTAGAAGTTGTAACCAAGTTCATTTACGAAACGGTCTAAATGAATGATATACTGAATGTATGTCCTTTTGGTATGTGTAACTCTTCGTGATTGAATATATACCTTCTGTATTCTGCTAACCCTCTCGATAAGATCTGTTATGTTTATATGCACATTTTATGTATTAATAAATGTATTCTCGTGTATTAGTACCTGTGTGTGTGCGTTGCTTGAATTATCCCGCAAGGTTGGATTCTAATACCATCAAAAGAATCATTTTGTGACTTACTGTTACAATTAAGAATTGTCCCAGTAAATGCACAACCCCTACATTACTGGTGCCTCGTGAGAGGATACTACACCGTAAACAGGCGCCGTCCTTCGGATGAGACGTAAAACTGAGGTCCTGACTCTCTGTGGTCATTAAAAATCCCAGGGCGTTTCGTGAAAAGAGTAAGGGTGTAACCCCGGCATCCTGGCCAAATTTCACATTGACCCTTACCAATCATGGCCTCCTAATAATCCCCATCTATGAATTGGTTTCATTACTCTACTCTCCTCCCCACTGATGTGTGGTGAGCGTTCTGGCGCACTATGGCTGCCGTCGCATCTTCCAGGTGGATGCTGCACATTGGTGGTGGTGGAGGGGAGTCCCCATTACCTGTAAAGCGCTTTGTTTGGAGTGTCCAGAAAAGCGCTATATAAGTGTAAGTAATTATTATTATTATTATCACGCTTGCTTGAGCACAGATGCTTCCCCCCCACCCTGTACTTACCCCCAAATGGTGAATGTTTACCCAAATGGTGAATGTTTACACTGTAGTGGCAAGGCTTATTAAAATACAGGAATCAAGTTTGCTGCTCCCTTGCCAGTCTCTCTCTCCCTCATCTCAAGTGGTGCTGGATACAGAGAGGCCATTCCATTTGGTTCACATTTAAGGTGTTTTTCTAGCCAATAGAGTGTCCTGATAAGGATCAACTCCCAATGTTGAGATTCTCCAGCAACCCTAATAAATGGTATTCTCTGACACCTTACTGTCTGGGAGAGTCTCATCCCAAGTTGTTTACAACCCTAAGGTCAGAGTGCTTTGTTACTCATCATCAGCCAATCAGGAACTGGTAGAGCAGGTTAACCCCACGTGGGTCTCGGATGCCCACGGAACTTTCAACCAATGAACGGCCGTAGTTCCTCCAGTTAAAACAGGCTTTTTCGGGGCTTCTCCTGGACATTCGCAGACTCAGGGCTCCTCTTGAACATTCTAAGACTCAGCCCCGACAATCACGTAACGGCCAGTGTGTCCGAGTGCCAGGACTTTCCTTTGTTCTAAGAGTCGAGAACGGAGGTCGCCAGACCGTAACCAAAGGATCCACCCAAGGTTAGCCTAGCAGCAAGCCTCGTGAACCAACCGCAAATGCTCACCTGGTCAACAAGTGAACTACGGTGGGAACTGTGGACAGCTGAATATCAGTATTCAGGACTAGCGCTTCATCAGGAACGAACCGGTCTTCTTCCTGTCTAAAGAGTATGACCTGCTTGAACCCACAGTCACTTTTCTCCTGTGCACAAACTCGCTAGTAAAGCCAACACTAACTAGCCGGTCTTCAGAGAGCATCAGCAGCGCATCGCAGCAGGAATCACTCCCTCCTTCTCCCACACTGGCCACTGCTGGCACCGGGCCAGAGAGCAACGATTGGACACAGCAACAGCCTGCCACTGCTTCTTTGTGTCCACGGAAGATCTGAATCCACACAGATTGGATGAGTATTCAACATTCTGCATTACAGCTCGAGAATTCAATTGTTACCTCAACACCAGCTGATATCAATTTAATTCCTATGAGTGATGTACTTGCATTTGAGTATCTAGTGTAGAAGTTGTAACCAAGTTCATTTACGAAACGGTCTAAATGAACAGTATACTGAATGTATGTCCCTCTTGGTTTGTAACTCTTCATGATTGAATATATACCTTTTGTATTCTGCTACACTCACAATAAGATCTGTTCTGTTTATACGCACATTTTATGTATTGATAAATGTATTGGCATGTATTAGTATCCGTGTGTGTGCGAAGCTGAGTTATGCCATAAGGTCGGTCTTCAATAGCCATCAAAGAATCATTTTGTGACTTACTGCTACAATTAATAATTGTCCCAGAAAATGCACAAACCCCTACATTTATTGGTGCCTCGTGAGAGGATGCCTACAACACTAAACCCCTGATGAGAAAGGAAGGTTTCTATTTCCTGGATCTACATCAAAGACAAGAGGGGGAGGTTGTGGAGAAATGTATATATAACTTGTGTAGAGCCATATCCCCTTCGAGCTATGATAGGTACTATAACTATTATGGTCCTTATTGTGGTTCCTTATATGCATACAATAAAGCTTGGCTGGACGAACGAACAGTTCAGGCCCAAATTTCTTGGTTTCTACAACTGAAAACACTTCACTAAGTACACTTTTACTGCTCTTTTGACATGATCAAGAATCTGTCATTTTTTAAAAGACGTGTCGACCCGACTGCAGATTCGCAGCAAAAATGTAAGCTCTAGTAAAATATTATAATTTTGGGCAGCAAGCACAGGTTTCTGTCAACAGTAACAGGGATCAGTCTCCGAGATCTGTAAGCAGTACTATGCTGATACACATCTGTATATGCTGTTTTTTTAAGTAGAAACAGTGCAATGAATCCACCCTTGTGATCCTGTGGGTTGCTGTACTTCACAACACTATCTCTGGTGCATCTGGAGCTAAATCCTGATCCTGATTATTGCCCTGGGCATGTACCAGTAAATCACACGAGCATATATATATTTCACTGTGTTGAAGCTGGAGACACAGAATCACTGCAAACACGTCACTGAATACACTTTTCCTGCTCCTTTGACATGATCCAGAATTTGTCATTTCTTCAAAGACCTGTCGGCCAGACTGCAGATCTGCAGCCAAAATGTAAGCTCTAATAAAATATGATAATTTGTGAAACATGCACAGTATTGTCTCAAAGGGTGTCACAGTGCTCTATGTCAGACACCTGTAAGCAATACTTTCATCATGCATTCAGCAATAGGAACTGAGTATACCAGAGATAAGGTTTAAAAGCGATTCTGTGGTACAACATGCCAGGCTTAGGGTGCTCGTTCCCTTCAGGATTATGCTGATGAACTCCGCTTTTTGGCTTCCCTAGTCCCTGGAGTCCTGATGCCCTCATTCATCAGTTCAGTCGTGGGCTTTCCAATGAACTTTAGGATCACCTCGTCCAATTACCTCCCCACTTCCCTGCCCTGGAGGCTTTCATTTCACGAGTCTGAAATGGAATTGATTTAAGACTACAAGAACGTCAATCCGACGTCCAGTCCCACTTCGTCTCCATGGCCAGAGCCCTCTTTCTCCCCATTCTCCTCTGGGCTCTCACTTCCAGCAGCTCTTTCCAGGGGTGAATGTCAACGGTCTCTTCCGGCCTTCATTGATTCCAGTGTTGCAGGGGATTTCCTAGATATCGGACTCACCTCTCCTCTCAAGATCCCTCTGCAACTGATTGTTTCAACAAATGCCAAATGCATTACCCCATGGTTCAGCTCAGCATCAGCCCTATACTCCCTATAAAATGTGTCCCCTATTTTTCAATATTGTTTCTTCTCCTCAATTGATTTCTTCTTCTTCCAAAGGTGTCCTTTTTGGAATGACAGGTAAAAAGGAAAAGCTTTGTGATTTTGAACTGAGCCAGCACTGCCAGAATGTCATCATGGTCATTGCACACCACTTCACCCTTGTGCCACCACTGGAAACGGACCATATCATCTCCTCCCTGTCTGGATTGTTAGTAAGATGTAGACCCCTCTAGTTTTAGGACTTTTTTAATGTTAGTAATGTCATTGATGATGTTAAATCTTCATCTTGGGAATCCAGTTTCCAAAGAATTTTCAAAACGATGTAGTGCTGACTGAGCGGTCCAACACTGGTCACAGATAATAAGATCACATGGACTGTGGTGCTTTCCTGTAATCAAGAAAAATCAGAATATCAGGCATATATATGGCATAATTTCCAAAGTCAAGTGAAGTATGGACTTAAAATTGTCAAAAGATAAATCATCTTTATAGAGTATGTTATCTGTTTAATATACGTTTACATTGTGATGAAACACTTTTCAAGACGACCATAAACATATGCAGCATGTTTAAGACAGGAATCTCAGTTTAGTTACAAAAACTTTGGCTGATAATCTGTCTGAAATTTCCATTTTTACTGCATGTTATTTAAGGATAAGTACTAACTCATTGACATTCCGTTGATTAAAATAACACTTAACATTAATCACAAATGTATTATTCCAAATAAACTGTAGTAATCAAGAGAAATTAAGAAACTAAAACATAAAGCACTCTTCTGAGGATGCCAGATGCACATACAGATAGATATACTTACACCTAGGGCCAATTTGACCAGAATCCGTTTAACCACCCACCAATATATCTTCGGACTGATGGGTAGAAACCAGAGCCCCTGAAGGAAACCAAAGCAAACTTTGCGATATTACAATTTTTCAGTTATTAAAACATGTTGCAAATCTAACTTATACATATAATACTCATGTCTGAAATGCATAGAATGCTGACACTCCAATCTTTCATATGCAATGTTTTGCACAAAATCAGCAGCTGAACAGCAGTATGTGACATACTTTTATCCAGTGCCTTTCAGAGCAGAAACATAAATGTGGGCAAGAGTTCTTCCTCTATGGTCTGCTGTACTTTAGCTAGTCACATTTTGGCTGTGGCATGTGTACTCCTGGGAACCCTGGACTGTAATGAATATCAGGCATTATGTAAAAATTAATCATGTGAGCATATTATTGTGTTGAAGCAAAACACAAAGAATCACTTCTAAAACTTCAATTTAACTTCCAGTGTCTGGTCTTGAAATGCTGTCCCATCACCCATCTTCTGACTTCTGGGTGTGTTAATAGATAAATGTCATTTTCTTTTTCCCATATGCTCTTCTCTGCATCATTAAGTACTTGTGGGTCATATCATGTACCTCCTGGCATCCTGACTGGCAGGCGGCTGCTACAGAAAAGTAAAATAAATGATAAGATCTGCATATATTTGTGTTGAAGACAAAAACAAAAGAATTCAACATCTATATACTTTACACTTTACTGTAGCTTTTACAATACGACAATCTTGTCATATTTACAATCATCAATTGTTTTAGGTTGCTTAACTGATTATCTGGAGACACTTGTTCCAATGAACAAACAATGACCTTTGTTTAAGAGACAACTTACATTTTTAAACATTCCTTTAAAGATAAACCTCTGAAAATGTTTTAAATCAAACTTCCAACTTCTTAATTATGTTATAAAATGGCTAAAAAATTATTTAGTCCTTAACCTATTCAGAAAACTTCACTAAAAGGATTAAGGAATTGTTCTCTCGACTCATCTTCAATTCAATTCAATTTATTTTTTATATAGCACCTTTTACAACAAGGTTGCCCAAGGCACTTAACAAAGCAAGTGACCATATATGTTGTGAATACAGAATAGAAAAGACCAGAAGATAACAGAGGAGAGGAACCAAAAACTCCTTAGTAAGGAAAAAAAAACCTCTAGGGTTTATAGAGGGTTAGGGCCCATATCATATCATATCATCTTGTGCGTTCTGTTCTGGGTGAATACAAACGGTGTCATTCATGAAGTGCAATCGGTGCAACATGGCTGGAGAAGAGTGGCAGGCGGACTCTACAAAACAGAAGAAGCACATTGATATGATTTTGTTGAAGACACAATGAAAGAACAACTTCAAGAACTCCATTTGTTGCACTTTTCTATTGCTTTTACATTATGAGAAACCTGTCACATTAAAAGCTGCAGTGGACTGAGGCTGCTTATCTGCTCCAATGCAGTAAATCCTTCAAGAATGTGACAGACTCTGCTGGAAAGTGACACCTGTTAGAGTGAAAAATGTCCTTTGTGTAAGAGACAGGTCTCTATTAATCAGAAATCACAGCTCAGACATACATAGGAGCCACTGTAGTTGATAATTGCCTCACAATTTCAAAATCAACTGTGTGTTCTGAATTATTATTTTTTCAATTAAACTATTTACAACAGTTTATGGCTAAAATGAACATAAAATGCAGTCATTGTAGATAAGGTCTACGGCATCTTTTGAACTGCAATTAAAGTTCTAAAATATTCTTGTACAGATAAGGCACTTAAAATTTATTTTTATCAAATGTCTAACTTCTTAAAGAAGTTTTGAAATATCTCTGTAGTCCAAAAACAATTGCTGTAGTCCTTAGTCTTTTCAGAAACTTTCACTAAAAGGTTTAAGGAATTGTTATCTAGACTCATCCTGTAGGCCCTGTTCTTGGTGTCATTCATGAAGTCCAGTCTGTCTCAGTCAATGTCTCTTCCCAAGCGGTTGCCTGTCTAATGCTGCTGGAAACTCCAGTGTCCGTTCTGGAAATGCTGGGCCATCATCGATCTTCTGACAATGACTATTGCCTTTGTCTGTAAATATTAAATTCATAAATCAGTAATTTTTTTAATACATCATCTAAAAAAGATTTGAGAGTTTTTTCAATTTAAAAGCAGATGTCTTACACTGAAAACGATTCTTTGCATTGCGCCACTGATTATGAACTAATTTGAAAACTGTTTTAAGTGGAGTGATCGCTCTTTATAAACATTCAGATAAAGTCAACAGTTTTTCAAAAGTGGTGACAATTAGACCTCTTAATTCCAAAACTTTCAATAAGAATACGAGCTGGGCAGATGTCTCGCAGTGTTTTGTCTTGGGAATATTTGAGTGGGGTGGCTAATCAGCCTCTATGCTCTTCTGAGCTTCATTTATCTCCTTTTCTACTCTTATCCCCTCCATCTGAGTGGGCCAGATAATCTGCCACGATGCTCTTCTGTGCATCTGTGAGCCTCTTTGTGGCCGTCTCAAATGCCCTCCTGGCAGCCTGGCTGGTGGTGAACTGGAGATGGTATCTACAAAACAAACACATATACACAGTGTATTATTGTTTCCAAGCCACGGACAGTTCGATTAATACATTAAAACAACTTTGTGATTTGGTTTACTTCTCATGCAGTCTTCGCAAGTCGTTTGAAGGATTATAAATTGGCTCCTCCACAGAAGAAATGAAAACATTTTCAGTCTCTGTTCCACAGATGCTATCAGTGGCAGTACAGCGTGGTTTAGTGAAGTAAAGGTGAAATACCTGAAAAAACAGACAAAATGCAGTTATTGTACTTTTCAACTATTGTTGAATGCCGAAGACAGATGTTGGCAATGAACTGGAGAGAATATATGAGCGTAAATTCGACTTACATGTTCCTCTTCTTCATTCAGGGCAAAGCATGCCAGCTGCTGTGAGGAGGTTGTGTGCTTTGTCACTGCTATTATCGCCAGTTTTTGCCCTCTTTGTGACACAAAATCCTTTCTCTGCATCCATACCTGGACCTGAAATCACAAGCAATTCAATAAATAATATTTGATTCAAAACTGCTACTAATCATTTTACAGTAGCAACAGCAGCACCCAGTAATGAAGTGTATGGAGAGTGTTGAGTGTTTCAATCAGTCAGTCTGACCTACTTGGCTGGGTGCTAAGCTTCTGTAGAACGAGGCGGCTGGGATCCCAATGAGGACTCACAAGTAGGGGATGGTGTGGAAGAGAGGTGCAAAAGATGAATGTGAAGGAGAGAAGGGGCTACATATTACATGAGGAGGTGTCATTAAGAATTATTACGATTTAGTGCTGCTGAGGCTGTTTGAACCTGATGTTTGCCATTCACTAACTCTTGTTCCATATGGAGTTACTGAAAAAAAGTTGGGGTGGAGATCAAATTCCACTCTCACACTTCCACTCTCAAGTGCATTCATTCTGCCTGACTGAAAACAGAGCTGAGAGAATCTTCTCCCTCACCCCACCATCAAGTCCAGTCTCCCTGTTAAGGCCCTAAGTAACGGGAGCCCACCTAAATGACAGCGATGAGCCCTGACTATCATTGTTATTCTTTCTCTTTATAAATGTCAGATAATAGTGTCATTGTTAGAATTTGACCAAACAACTGAAATATGCACGACTGTCATTCTTACTGTCATATTCTTTATCACCCCTAGGTGCTGCAGGTGCTTCAGCTGGAGAATAGTCTGCAGGTAATACAGCACAAAAAGCTGCTCAGGCATGGTGATGTCTTCAGAGGTGTGCGTCTTCTCCAGTATCCGCTCCACATCTCTCTTTGTAGCCCTCAGCACCTTCCAGCAGTCACTGGCTCTAGGCCAAGGACTCTGCAGCTGTCTGTATCTGTGGCAGAAGGAGTAGTACCATCAACGTCAATTCCCGTCATGTACTGGAACCGGAAACAAACTGGAATCAGAGTTCCAAATGGAAAATACCTCTTTTTGATGACTTCCTGTGAGACATCCTAGCTGCCTTTTTGCTGAATGTCCTTTAGGATGCTCTGAAAGATGATGATGACGTTAGCCAGGCTGGGATCCTCCTTTCCTAGGTTGATGGCATTCAGGATGTATCACAGGAACCGGTTGATGTTTTTTATGTAATTAGCAATGGTTTTGTGAGACATTCCAGTCATCCTCAGTTGGTAAAAAAAAGTACGCATTTTGGGAATGTCCTTCACAAACATCAAGGAATCTGGAAATGTTGTCTATCTAAAAAAATGTTTTTAGGGTTTATTTTTAGAGTTGGCACAATCTCAGATGGGTGAATTCTGTGCTAATAATTTAAAATATGTACTTTGTGAGTCTCTGCCCAGTTTTAAATACCTACCTCCTGAGAGCAGGTTACCATATCTAGGTCCTGTATAAGGTACCGTTTAAACCCAGCCAGGTGAGGAGCATCTAGAGCGTGTTTTCTGTATAGTCCATCCCGGGTCACTCTCTTCTGGAGAGCCTGCTGATAACTCTTAACTACTGGGGTCTTGTAGGGATTTACTGGAACAGGACCCAACCCCAAGTCCTTCCAGGGCACCTTCCTGCCGTTTAGCTGCACTTCATTGAATTTTTTCACTTTGACATTTAGAGCACTAGGCAGAAATCACATTGCGTTGACACCCGCCGCGGGGCTTCAGGATGCTTGGTTTTAATTAAACAGTCGAATTCCCCTGGTCCTCACCAGTTCTAAGCCAGCTGCTAGACATTGGCCAGCACCCCCCCGGGCAGGAGGGGGTTGACTGATCCACGCCGCAGCTGGGGAGATCCGCGCGAAGGGCCTGGCGCGTGTCCAGATTCGTTGCCATGGATGATGGCTTGCCCCCCTGGCACCCCGGCCATCCTGCGAGAAGGGGATGGAGGTCTTTGACCGGGCGCCCGAGAGTGGCCATGGCACACGGCGCCTCGTCCAGCCGAGACTCACGCCCAGCCCCGCTTCCCAACCCAGCCCGACCAATCCAGCCATAGAGGCAATCCTTATCCCAAAGTTATGGATCTGACTTGCTGACTTTCTTTACCTACATTGTTCTAACATGCCAGAGGCTGTTCACCTTGGAGACCTGCTGCATACTACAAGCTTAAAACTAAATGCACATGAAAGTATAGACTCAGATCTTTCATTTAATTTCTATTATCCCCAGTTTAAAAACTCAGCATCATGTCTGCATCCATAAAAATGTGTGGCCAATGTTTTTAAATACTGACCACATGGATGTGTTTATGTCCCAGTGTGTGGTCCATGCGTGCTTTGTCGCTATGTTCCCCACTTCCTGACCTTGATTGTTCTTCCTCCCCCATTGGCCCATCATCACACCATTGTTTCCGTATTATGTCATCATCAATTAGCTTCTCGGCCAATCAGATTGCAGTTTATTCAGTATATAACTTAGAGGTTTTCAGAAGGAAGAGCCCTTTCATTTGACTTATGTCCTGCTTGGCTTTGGTTTCATTTCGCTTTTGTTTTTTTTGGTGTGTGTGTGT
>NW_028296845.1:0-21513 GCF_055471065.1 Atractosteus spatula | reverse complement strand
AAGGATGTAACTGCTGTGCTACAGTGCGTGCAGAATTTTAGAAAACAGTTCGTCAACAAAGTACACTGTTTAGGTTAGTTTAGAAGACAATGTACCAAAACAATATATGCTGTCTGGGTCATTAGAATTAGCTGAAAGTAACTGATAAGCTTTGAATAACAAATCTAGTTTTTCTTCTCTCGCTCTATGATGTAATCTGTTTTCTCTTAGAGAAAGGGGAAGTTTTAGAAGGGACCAAGTGCTGAACTTTTTTACAGCGCAACGTCTTATAAAAACCCTGTACTGCTTGTAACAAATTGAGTCTCTGGTTGCACTTTGCGAAGTGGCAGCAGGGCTCCCAATATTGCAATATTGAAATAAAGACCTTACTCAGGTGAGAACTCTCTTTTGTGGCTTCCTTGATAGTTATATTTCCATGACAATATCTTAGTTATCTTTCTAGTTCACAGGTTTGCATGCATGATTTAATTTTGAAAGCCACTGAGACATCAGGTACTACTGTTGTATTTATGAAAAAGAAACAAAACAAAAAACATACTAACAACTGTGCCATCCTACTCCTTAGTTAATACATTTTATTATTCATAAACAGTTAACATTGTTAGCAAAATATTTTGAATTATATTTAACCCTATTTTTTCTTTAGTTTTGTATTTAACTTATTATATGATAGTCAGACTTAATGTATATTTGAACAATGAAAATATATTTTTACAAGATGCGGGGGAAAGTGCAACAGCTTATTACAGTGCTAAATTTAATATTATTGATTGCTAATAGTTTATGCTAACACCTAACTTTCTTAATTAGATGTATTTAAAACAGTGAACTAAGTGTAACATACTATTCAGAAATACAATCGAAAATAGTTTTGTGGTGTTTGTATGGATGAAACGTTTCTAAAATGTATAACGTAACAAAATTAAAGACGATTAAAATCTGTAATCTTTCCACTTGTAATGTCATTAGACAGAACAACACGTTTCTGGTTTGTTTTAATTAGTATTAGTTAGTAGTTAGTAGTTTTAATTTAATTAGTATTGCAATTCGCACTGATTCCCTTGCGAAGATATGGACTTAAGAATATTCGTGCCTGGTCAAAAAATGGCATTAAGCACTTAAAATTAATATGGTTAATAATAGTAAACTGTAACATGCTGTAACAAGATCGGTTAAACTGCGAAGAAAATGCTTTCAGAGAAAATGTTTCAGGTGTGAAGAACATAGATCTCCAATGCAATTTCAACCAAACCTGTTCCCACACACCCTGCCCCCACTACCATTAGAATATACACAAAGCACTGAAATCTTTCGAGCTAATGATCAGGTGACCCGAGAGAGAGCGAGAGAAACACCAAGGGGTGCGGAACCAGGGAACTATTTACATGGAAAATGGGCGATCTCCCCAGACTGTCCGCCCGTTTCACTGTTACCTGGATACCTCTTTATTTAGAACTCACTAACACTGATTTTTAGTTTAGAAGGATTCAAGTAGGGTTTTAGATGAAAGGCAGCGACCTTAATCAAGCCCAAATCTTAATTGAACCCATTCAGAGCCTACATTACATTTTAGCGTTTCATTCTGAGCAGAAGACCCTCACACCTGAAGAAGGCTTGCGTTTTCTCTCTTCTCTTTTAAGCATGTGTACAATGTGTAATACAATTAGAATGTGTAATTACAATGCGAATCGTATGAGGGTGGGGGGGAGGTGTCTTTCGCTGGAAATCTCGCCTGCTTCTACTTTACGAGCACAACCCCCTCTCTGCCGGAGTGCTGGCTGTGACGAATTAAACCGGTTTCACAGGTTTCAATCACAGACCATGTGACATGGGAGTCAGGAAACTAACACACAGCGCCACCGGATTTGATAACACTATAAAAACGCTATAAAATAATGTGACTAGGCACAGAACAAGTTTACAGCACAGTACAATAATAAATGCTGACCATGACTTTAGAAGCATAAATTGCCTTACACTCAATTTAAACACAAGCTGTCTTTAGCCCTCTAAGCTGGTTCATACAGAAATGTAGAGATCCAGGCTCAGAACACACAGCTTCATTAGCGAATACATATGCAGGACAACTAGAGAAGACGTTTTACAGAGGATGGATTTTTAGAAACATCCCATCAGTGACATCACTGAAGTCAACTCCTAGGTACGGTAACTGTCGTGTGGATAGTTTCACAAGAATCAGACAAAGGTTTAAGCATCGCTTGTTCTAGATAAAACTGCAAAAAAAACAACAACAACCCATAATGTACTTCTTTGCAGCTCTGTTTGCCCAAATCATATATTCACAACGTGAAATCTAGAAAATAATATTACGTAACCAAAATCCGCAATATGGAAACAGAACCTGTGTAATTGTTGATAGATGATGTACTCGTAACATTTTTTCAAGACGAACTACAACATTTAAAAAATGACTTGTATGTACTTGATATCTCTAATCAATCCACGGGTCCCAGCACAAAACGAAACTAAAACGCATACCGTTTCGCGCTTCTTATTAGTTGCTCAAAAGTAATTTGACCGTATGAAATGCATAATATAAACCTAGAAACATATACGTGAGCAGTACTTAAGCACTGTAGTATCGGTGTTAAGACATACCTCTCAAATACTGTAAATCAAGTTAAAAATATCTCAAGACCGATTCTGGTCATAATGAAACCATGTTTCGTGTATGTTTTCTTTAAAGTACCGAGACCAGCCATATACTGTATGTTTATGTTCCAAAATTAATATCGTTTATGGCTTCACACGCGTTGCAGTATGCTCCTATTCTTTTTATGCTCAGCTACTAAGATTTCCCTTCAGTGGTAAAATCAGATATGAATATTCAATACTTAAACGGGCACAGTTAAGACATTAAATATACATATACATACTGTATACAGTACAGTTTTCATACGGTAATATGTTTATGTTCCTAAATCAATCTCTTTTATGAGCATGTGAAAGGCATGGTGAATCGATTCTCAAAAATTACTGTACTTTGCATGATTGGAAACAAATGCGTGATTGCGAAATGCTGTGGTGTTACTTTTACAAAGACGGTCAATGAAAAAAAGAATGTTGACCAGGGCAATACTTTGAGTTTACACTTACAGCTTGTCCAAGGTCATTCATTATTAATACTATTAGTAATATCTTCGTTAAAGACTTTGATGGCCACAGCTCAAACATGAGAGGTTGAGATTTATTAGCTCCACCTTGCGGAAATTCCGGATACTATTATTTTGCTTGTCGTATTATAGGAGAATTTACGGTAACTCGCGGTATTTACCGGTAGCTTGCGGTAGACTGCGTACAGCGTACCGCAAAATAATGCGGTATCGCCCGCGCATTTTGAATGGCTGCATCTGTAGGCTGCCAAAAGTCTCCGAAACCAAATTTTGATAGCAGAAAATTCTCACTCGTCCAGAAGTTCCCTTGGGACCCAACATCCAGCACAGAGTGGTAAAAAAGCGTCTTTTTTGTAGACCCCTGCAGCGTGCATTGGTGGTTCAGTGGTAGAATTCTCGCCTGCCACGCAGGAGGCCCGGGTTTGATTCCTGGCCAATGCAGTGGCTTTTGCAGCGAGCGGCTCCATCATTTGCATCCCCTTTCAGCTCGCAACTGAAAACCCACTGAAGCTTAGAAGCTGTGAGCCAGGTCAGTACCCGGATGAGGATGACCTACAGGGAAAAGCAAAGCTTACAGCTGGAAGCGGTGTTAATGGAGCCAGCGGTGGGACGCTCACCCTGAGGTCTGTGCGGGTCCCAATGCCCCAGTATAGTGACGGAGACGCTGTGTGGTAAAAAGGCGCTGTCTTTTGGATGAGATGTAAAACCGAGGTCATAGCTCTCTGTGGTCATTAAAAGTGACCACCAAAACCTTTGACAAAAGCTCTTGGTAATTGATGGTCTTCAATAATGCTTCTCCTTTAGGTACATTTGAAATCAGCTGAAAAATGCTGTGAAATGGGGGGGGCACTTCAGGCCAGTGTAGGATTTGAATTTGAATTTTTGAAGAACCATTAAACAGCACGAGAAAGCCCGTACACTGAATTGCAGGGCTTTCTATTCAAAGAAGGACAAAAGAAACTTCCCTGAATTCCATTTTTTGCAGCACAGAGAGGACAGTGGGAACAAGACCTGTTAGCTCAGTTGGCTTGAGCGTGGTGCTAGTAACGCCAAAGTCACTGGTTCGATCCCTGTTCGGGCCAGGCAGTCTCCTCCTCTCTTGCCAAAACCTGTTGCTTTCTTGCTGTGGTGAGATTGGTGGTAATGCAAAGACGCCACATACTACCGAAAGACGAGAGTGTTGCGGGAGAAGAGAGAAGTGATGGAAGATTGAAGAGTGTCCTAGGGGGAGCCAAGATGAAGTGTCACAATTGCCTAGGGGAGGATTTCAAATGTTTAAGATGGTAAAAATAACCGGAAGTGATCCCCCAGTCCGGCGCAGTCTGACGTACTTCTGTCATATAAAGTAAAACTAGATGTCGAACTGGAGCCTCACCATTTGCATAAGTGAGGCTCCAGTTATACATCTAGTTTCACTTTAAATGACAAAACTGAAGAGACTTAAAAGAGCTGGAGAGGATTTCTTACAACTTTTGAGCCGGCACAGTTTTCGAAAACGTTTTCTTCACGCTGCACTATACAACACAGACAGCCAAGAGTCTCCAAAACAAAACGAATTGACAGATAGGAGAAAAGTCCCACTCGTCCTAAAGTTCCCAAAATCCAGCACTGAGCGTAAACAAAGTGTTCAAGTAGCGTGGGAATGCTACCCCTAATGCTAGCTGGAGTTTGAGCGTCTGGTTCAGAGTTTGCTCAAGAGTTTACCTTTCACAGATGCGCAAAGATGAATGTTGAGGGTGCACGCTTCAAGGCGCCTTACAGTGCAGGGAGTGATTAGAGACGATTCGTGACGTGTGCTCGTTCCCATATACCGTACGCCCCGGGTTGCAGTGCTAGGATGACGTCCAATACCGCTTCGGCACGTAACGGCATTATATTCAAGTGCAGGACATGAGGGTTTTATTTTGTTCGTTTTGTTCTGCTCTGCTTTGCTTTGTTTTGCTTTCCATGGCGTTTGTAAGAGCGTCAATAAAAAGGCGATTCCTGCGTCTAACACGAATGTAAGAGCTATTTCAAGAGCGGCTTCTAAAATGCTTGTAGACATTTGTCTGTTGTTGATTGTTTTTTTGTGTCTAACAAAGTGCCATTTTCCTGTCCGGACGGGGAGACTTTATCATTCCCACATGAAGCAACCCTTAAGTCCTCTGAGGTGTGTCTGTCTGCAAGGCTTGTATTTTGGAAAGGTTTTTTTTTTAATGGAGAACGACTTTGAAAAAGGTTTCCGCCGGCGCCTCGCGATCCATGTGAGATTGTAGCAAGAACGCAGCAATGGCGGCACTCGCTGTAGTCGTGTCCGAGTGGTTAAGGCAATGGACTAGAAATCCATTGGGGTCTCCCCGCGCAAGTTCGAATCCTGCCGACTACGGTGTCCTCCTCACGTCGTTGTGTGCCGGCGCAAGCAAGGAAAAGTGCCTTTTTGCTTTTCCTGGTGGTTTTAAAACGCGAGATCGCTTGTACCCGCTGCCTTGGAAAGAAATGTCTACATGTTTACTTGCACATTGTCTATTGTTTGTTTGTACATTGTCTTGATGCACTGTTTGCACTTTGTCTTGTTTTTTACACTTGTTTTACAATCGAGAGACCTTCTGTAAGTAAGAATTCCATTGTACCAGTACCGGTTACATATGGCAATAAAGTTCAAGTTCAAATGCTTCAGCGTCCGCAAACGGCATTTTGCAGCTGGAAGCAGATGGCGACGCTTTTTGCGGTCGCGTGTCTTGTGCCCCATTTCCGGCCTTTAACATCGAATCAATAAAGCTGTTAGAACCGACACCATAGGTGCTTTTCTTACAACTTTTGATCTGACTCAGTTTCGGAATGCAATTCCTGAACACTGCGAGAGACAACCTACAGATGCAGCCATTCAAAATGAGCGGTAAAAACCCGTGGTACAGTAACCAACCCGCAGGGCACCGTAGGGCACCGCGGTAAGTGATTGGCTGGCCAAAATGACCGACAGGGGCACTCGTGGTGCATTGGTTGGTAGTGAAAAGATTTAATCATCTAATGTCTTTACTGTGCACATTTCAATCCGCTTAGTTTTGAATATTTATATGGAATTTTACCACTAAAGGGAAATTTTAGTAGCTGAGCATAAAAAGAAGAGGAGCATAACGCATCTGAAGGTCATAAACGATATTAATTTAGGAACAAAAACATTACTGTATGTACATAAACTGTACTGTGTATGGCTGGTCTTGATAGTGTAGTGGTTTGATGGGTTTACTGAGACAATTATCAATTGTAGCAGTAATCACGAGGTTGTTCGTTGGGGCTTTTAGAAAATCAATCGTCAGAACAACTAACAACGCACACACACGGGTTCAATACACGAGATACATTTATTAATATAAACTGTGCACCAAACATATACTAGTCTGCCTGGATACGAGCGGCAGACCTTACTGTGAGGGTTATCAATATACAAGGTATATAATCTCGAAGAGATGCAAACACAAAGAGATACACAACAGAGAATATATGTCAATATATATCGTTCGGTTACCAAATCGCTAATCAGTGTTATTACCCACTGTTACTCTAAACTCGGAAGTAAATACATTACTCATGAATTAAATTGATAACAACTTGTGTTGAGGTACAATTAAATTCTCGAGACGCAATGTAGAACATGGGGTTTACTTATCCACTGTTTGGATTTGGAATTTCCCGGCACGAACACCAAACCAGCTGACAGGCTCTGTTGCAGCGGTTGTCCAATGGGCGTTGTGTCGGCGTCCTCTGGCTACCGGCCAACCAGTCGAGGTGCAGCTCGGAGTAGGACGGGCGGAGGAATCTGACTGCGGCGCGCAGGGCAGTCGTTGCTCCGAGGGGATCTACCAGCAGTCCGGCTGGCTAGTAGAAAGTCTCTATGCACAGAGTGTGACCGCGAGTCCTCACAAGTCACTCTTTTGCCTGGGAAGAAGCTGGTTCGTTCCCGGTCCAGCGCTGCTTCTGAATAAGCTATTCAGGTTGTCGACGAGGGTCCAACTGTAGGCTGCCGTTGATCAAGCGGAGCATTCACGTTGGTAGAATTCTGAATACGTACGGGATCCTCGGCCTCGCGCTTAGAACAAAGTCCAAGTCCTTTTGCAGACAACAGCAGTTGTCACGTGATTGTCTCTGAGGATGCGCGAAAATGGCCAAGGAGAGCCCAGAACTGAGCTTGCGCTCCCTTTTTGATCAAGACCCAGATGTGTGCTGATTGGTTGAGAGTTTGGCGGGCATTGGAGACCCACGTGGTATTACCACGCCCTGCCAGTCCCTGATTGGTTGGTCAAGGTGAGATATAAGTCACTTACTCTTGACACTTAGAAATGCAGTCCAGATGTCCATTCGGCACTCCCTAGACAGATAGGCGCCAGTGGATGACCATTGATCATGATAGCCAGGCTTAGCTAATTGCATCCCCGTCTGGGAGCTTGCTTCTTATCAAAAGAAAAACATCTTAAATCAGCTTGCATGAATTCTTTCTCTGTGGCTGCACCACAGAGATGGAGGGTGAGATGGGGCCTCCTTTAGGAGCATACCAACGCTTAATTCTGTCTTATTAACAAGCATTGCCGCTACATATCCCCCCTTTTTGAAGGTCACGAGGTCCTGAGGCGTTGTTGCCTTCAAAACAAAAACAGAGTTAAGTGATGTTTGTTGTACCACGGTGGATTCTACCACCCAATATTCACATTACCTCTCGAGAATTTGTACAGGAAATAGTGTTGGAAAGAACGTTGCGTATACCTGCTCTCAGTTATAAGGTACCTAGGAATGAGGCATTGGGCATCATCATTAGCTCTAGACCTTAAACTTCCGGCAGTTCACTATCAGTATCGGATAGCTCTGCAGCAGGCAGACGTTTGGGAGTGGTTACCTGATTTCGGTGATAAACCATTGCTCCCTTTGTCTCATTCAAACTACCCCGCAAGGCTTTGATACAAGAGAACAGCATCCAACACATTACCCCAGCCATGATCCAGCTACCCAGCAGCAGTGTCAAGATGACCACGTTTATTGTTCCTAGCGCCCCAGAGGATCCACAACGACTGTGCTTGGGACCTACCAGTGTAGTTTTTAAGTTTGTGTCGTTAAGAACAAATTCGACTACCTGTACACCCTCAAGACTTACTGTCTCTTGGATTCTCTCATCCAAGTCAATGCCGTGTCCTCTGAAAGCGTCCACAATCTCGAGTTCCGTTTCGTATAGTTCTGACTCCAGGTGATACAGTGCTAAATCGTTGAGATGCACTATCGCTCCTTCAGGAACTTGTAGAAAAACTGTTTGGTTGGGTAGCTGCACTTCGGTAGCTGTATCATGCCTGTCATATGTTATTGTAACCGTTAACTGTGGTGTGCTGACCAGCCATTTCTTTCCCACCTGCTCAACCTGGGGTTCGTTAACCTCACTTTTGCTCGTCACTGTGGCTTTACACTTTTCAGTGGCAGCCCCCTTTCTGATACCACACAACCTCTGAGTTGTGTCCCTAAGGAATGGCTTACTTGGGCATACCCAGTGGATATCCTTGGTTGATATACACAGTTCCAGGTTTGGAACAAGATACAAATTTGGATCATCCTCCTGGTAAGCTACGAGCGGTGGGGTGGTCAACTTCACATGCATGTCCCCCCTCCAGAAGCCAACGTTCGATATAGACTTGAGTCTATAGATATCCTTGCCACTCACGATGGGAAGGTTCAACAGGAAACCTATTTCCTTGGCTTCGGGATTGACATGTATAGGAATGGCACTGCCTAGACTGTATGCAAAATGTACCTGTAATGGCTGCACCATCTCAGAAGTGGTTGTCCTAAGTACTTCTTCTACTAAGGACAGTGGAACCAAGTAAGTTGGAATCTGTCCCATGGCTAAGCTAGTTATCGTGGCACTAAGCTCCCTAAGCAAATCCTGC
Organism: Atractosteus spatula; assembly: GCF_055471065.1. Taxonomy (NCBI): domain Eukaryota; kingdom Metazoa; phylum Chordata; class Actinopteri; order Semionotiformes; family Lepisosteidae; genus Atractosteus; species Atractosteus spatula. The sequence continues at coordinate 12,476 of NW_028296845.1, read as the reverse complement.
ATCAGCATCCTGACCTGTTGCACGTAAGCATAATCCCACTGTAACACGTCGACAATCCTGCCCACGGTGTGGAGGGTGTTATTTAACACTGCTGCATGAAGGTTTACTGCTAATATTGTGCCCTGTAAGGTTTTCCCTAGGCTTTCCAGCCGCTGCTGCTGTTGATACAGCCTGTCCTGAATTTCTGGCATTTCCTTAAGTAACCCAGACACCTGCCTTCTCAGGGTGGTCAGGGTGACAGTGTAAGCAGCAAACAGACCAGCTGAAAATAGCGAGCCCACGGTGGAGGCCGCAGCAATCAGACCCCCCAAGAACCTTTTGGGGCGGCTGAGGCCTGTCATCTCCTCCTGGCTGACTGTTGCCTTCCTCAGCTGGCGGAGCATGTGTATAGTGTCTAGCTGGGCATGCCATACAGCATCCTTAGCCCACTGCCTGCCATGATGGGACACCCTACTGTTCATGTTGATGTGCTTCCGAAACACATCACTTGGGTCCAGCCGCACATACACTCGCTGAGTATATGTTCTGCAATTTGTTAACAACAATCCGGGAGCGTCCTGCAGGACTATGCCGGTAGGAGGACCGGGTTCCACAACTTCAAGGGGCTGTGTCGAAGCGATCCACAGCACTGTCAGGACCAGCCGTGGCAGTTTTAGGATTCCCATTCTGGAACACAGATGAGGCACATGGTACAGTTCCACTATAATTTTGAATATATTTTCCTAGGAGGACCTACACTACAGTACCTAACTACCTGCAGCTACAAAGGGGCACCCCCCTCTTGATCGGGTTTAGACTTTTAACCCTATTCTGTGTCCTCCGGCGCCATTTGAGGTGGGCGATACAACCGGAGGTGGTTGCGATGCACCCACTTATAGACCAGAGATTGCCTTCCTTTTTCAATCCGAATTCGATAAGCTACCGGTGATACCTTATCGACAATCTCGTGGGGTCCTGTCCAACTGGGTAAGAATTTCCGGGCCACCCCTGTGGGTTTGGCAAATTGGAAGTACAGGACCTTGTCTCCTACTTGGAGTTCCTGGTTAACTGCCTTTCGGTCATAGTATGCTTTCCTACCCTCTGCACTCCTTCCCAGATTGTTCTGGGCAAAAGCAAAGGTTGCCTGCAGATGTGCTCGCTGACACATACTGATGGGCCGTAGCAGCCCCCGTCGTGCTCAGGTCCTCCACCCCATAAAGACAGTGTAGGGGAAGAGTCATCTTCCGACCTGTCATCATCTCAAAAGGTGGGACCCCCGTAGAGCAATGGGGCGTGGCTCGGATGGCCATCAGAACCAGGGGCAGCTTAATGTCCCAGTCCCTACTGCTGGTGGAGACAAACTTTTTGAGCATACTAACCACCGTTCGGTTTGCCCTTTCTGCCTGGCCCGAGGATTGAGGGTGGTAGGAGATATGCAACTGGGCCTTGACCCCAAGCATATTCCACAGGGTTGCCATTACTGTAGCTGTGAAATGGGTTCCCCGATCCGAGTCCACGGTCAGGGGGAGTCCCCATCGACTGAACACATGGTTCACCAACAGCACTGCAGTTGTCTCTGCCGTGTCGTTGGGTGCTGGGAGGCACTCAATCCATTTTGTGAATGCACACGTAACCGTGAGGAAATATTTGTTCCCTCTGGATGACCTCACCAGCGGCCCCACCCAATCCATTTGTAGATTGGACCAGGGGAATGTCATGCCCTTTTTCTGGAGTGGTGCACGGTGCAAGGGCCGTGATGGTTGGAACTGGCTACACGTCAGACACCCCTTTACATACGCGGCGATGTCTTGGCCCATGTGAGGCCAGAATGCCACCTGCTGGATAGTGTCGTACGTGGCCTTGATTCCCCGGTGACCCCCACAGGGCTCGTCATGAGCGTGTTGGATCATGACCCCCCGATGGCAGCGGGGAACTACCCACTTTGGGACACCTTGTGCAACTGGTACACAAACCAACAACCCCTTTATAATTTTTAGGTTGTCTTTCACCTCTGCCAGCTCCTTCAGCTCTGGAGACTGGCTCAGCACCTGCTCCGAAAGAGGTTGACGCACTGGGTCAGCGATATGCTGATACATTAGCCCAATTGCTGGGTCCTGTTTCTGCATTTCCGCAAGATCGGTGTTAAAACCCTGTGACCCAAGCACTACAGATTGAGGGTCAGCTCCGACATCCTGTCTAGCCCTGCTTCGGGTGACCGCCTTGACCTCAGCCACGGTTTCTGGGAGTAGCCATTCCTGCTGGAACTGCCAGGGTTCACCCTCTAAGGCGCCAGATTTAGCCAGCCGGTCAGCCTCATCATTCCCGTCTTTGTCGGGTCTCTTCACCTGGGAGTGTCCCTTCACCTTCCTCCAGTAAACCATCATTCCAGCCTCGGTCGTGAGCTTGTCACTGGCCAGGAACAACTCTTTGTTCTTTACTTCCTTGCCCCGGGCATTTTTCATGCCGTTACCCTTCCAATACGGAAGATGGGACACGAAGCTATGTCGGGCGTAGTTCGAGTCACTACAGATGACAAATTGTTTAAGGCCATTTGTCAGGGCCTGCTGGAGGGTGATCAGCACCCCAGCTACTTCCGCATACTGACTAGTCTTTGGTCCTAGCTTATAGCGGGTCGGCCCACAGGGAGTATTGTCTTGCCAGACTACTCCTACCCCTGCTAGCACCTGCTGTTTGTGGCGAAAAGAGCAACCGTCAACATAGGCCATGGGTAAGCCCTGGCCCACGTTTTCATCGTAGTACCGGTGATTGTTCGGTAGCTCAGCAGCGGGAATTGTTTCTGGAGCTTCCATGTCAGTGTCACAGCCGTGACACACTTGGCCCAAAGCCAGGCCCTGTCCCAGGTACATTTTCTTGCTCTGTGCATAACGTACCTCTATCTCATAGCCTTGTAGGGCCATCATCCATGCCACAATCCTGCTATTTGACACCCTGCCCGCTTTCAGTCTCTGGCTATGCAGGAATGTCACAGGTTGGTGGCAGGTTTCGATGATGATCTTTTGTCCCCCTACATAACTACGGAAGTGTTCTACCGACCAGACCGTAGACAACAGGGCCTTCTCGCAGTCCAAGAACTTTTGCTCCACTGGGTTCAGGGCTCGACTGGCATACGCCACCACCCTTCGCTCTTGGTCATATTCCTGACTCAGAGCAGCCCCAAGGCAGTGCTCTGAGAACCCTGCTTCAAGGTAGAAGACCTTATTTTTGTCAGGGTAGGCCAAGCACGGCGCACTACCGAGTCTGCGCTTCAGCTCCATCACAGCCTGTTCTGAGGAAGGTCCCCACTCAAAGGGCACGTCTTTCTGCAGCAGCTTGTGGAGGGGCCTTGCTATTTCAGCGTAATCCTCAATGAACTGCCGGGAATAATTACATACTCCCAGAAAGCTGCGCAGTTCAGACAGGTTAGTGGGCGACTTCATATTCTGGATAGCTTGGACTCTGCTGGACTGTGGCTGTATGCCTTGGGCTCCAACCAATAGTCCCACGTACTCCACTTGGGTCCTACACCACTGTCCCTTAGCCAGAGACAGTTTGGCCCCTGCACGGGAGAGCTGGGTCAACACATGCCTGATCTCGGCCATGTGTTCTTCCCAGGTCTGACTCCGCATCAGAATATCGTCCACATAGACCAGGTTGCCCCTGGCGGCTGCATCACTCATGGCTTTGTGCAGAAATATGTTGAACTCCGCTGGGGAGTTGGAATACCCAAAGGGGCATCGATTCCAGGTGAACTGCCTGTTTCCAAAGGAAAAGGCCAGTTTGTACTGGTCTGTCGGTTCTACCTTAAGGGTCCAGAACCCATTGGCCACATCCACTGTGGTGAAATATTTTGCTGTTGTCACCTTGGCTAACTCCCGATCTAGGTAGATCATTGGCCATCGTGACAAAGGAACCTGTTTATTCAACTGCCGGTAGTTAATGGTCAGACGCCACTTACCATTGGGTTTCAGCACCGGCCACAGTGGGGAGTTATAAGTGGAGTTACACTCCCTTATGATCTGACGCTCTAGTAGAGCATCCAACGTCTGCTTTATGTACTCGTATGCCGTGAGGGGAATGCGATACTGCCTGACATAGGTTGGGCGGGCGCCAGGGGCCGTAGGAATGCGCACTGTGTGCAAATCCGTCACCCCGCAGTCATAGGCGTCCCGTGCAAACACTTCCTGGAAATCCTGGAAGATCTGATGCAGCTGCTGACGCTGGCTTTCCGTTTCCAGGGCATCTGCCTTACCAACCTGATCCTGTACCTGCTCTAGGAACCCCGCTTTTGACGGCATGGCGGTATCCCGGGTCGCACTCTCGGCTGAGTGGTCCGTCGGAACCCCTGCGTGTACTGTATACACAACCATCTCATCCTTATCGCTAAGGTCCACTCTGCACACCTCCTGGTTGCAGAATCCCTCTATTGGCATAATTGCAATCATCCGCCGGGGGTAGGTGTAGTACACCTGCTCGGTCCCCCCCTCCCTGGCCAAGGGACCAGGGAGCTGCCCCAGTACTGGGATGGCCAGTTCGAAATCATAGAACCCATTGTCAATTACCAGTCCCATGTCAGTGCGAGCAGGGATTTTGACATCTTGTTTTGCTATGTTTTGCACCAACAGGCAGGTGGCTCGGCCATTCCTTTCCAGTCTGGGGGTACCACAGACTGCTAGGTTCAGTCTGATAAACTGAGCTGATGGTTGGAAGAAAACCATCTCAGCATCCATCCTCTGTCCCTTCTTTAGGACAAGGCGTACCGGAAACCCTGCTGTTGACGCAGGAACGATCAGGTCCGATTCGTTTACTACCTGGCAGGCCTGAGGAATCGTCTGACCTGACCGAATGTTCTCGGGGTCGCCGCTTAGAGAGTGGGCATCTGGGTTCACCCGTGTCCACAGCACACTGTTTACTGTGTCCAGCTGGGCGCCCAGTCGAACCAACAGGTCTGCACCAATACAGACCGAATGGGTCAGCTGAGGTGCTACCTGGAAGTAGTGAGCAAACTTCCTTTTTCCGATGGAGATGGAAGCTGCACAGCTTCCTTTGCTCCAAATGGACCTATGAGGTGGGGGTGCCCACCACAGACCCTGTGATTGCGTCACCAGGGTCACCTGACGGCTTCGCGACAGGTCCTCGAACAGACCTTCACTGATTATGGACTTCTCAGAGCTGAGGCTGAGAATTACATCATCAACCTGCACTTCTGCCACCTGGACCCCTCCCACCACCATGGGGTGGTAGTCCTTGTCCCCCTGAGGTACCAGGGCGCACAGAAAGGACTCCCATTCATTACCGGACAGGGAGATCCACTCTTCTTCAGGGATGAAAAAGGGGTGTGCTTTACCTGGCGGGTCAAGCAGCTGCTCGGAGCACTGCTCCTGTAGTTGGGAGACCGTGGGAGTGCTGGCCTGGGCAGGACTTCCCTGTAGTTTTGGAAAGCAAGAAGAGACATTTATTTCTCGTCCAGAGGAACCAGGAGAATCCTCCAACTCAGCTATGGTGTTCAGTGGGCACTGTGTGATCACAGCATAACCACTGAACCCCCCTTTTTGCTGTACGACAGGCTTAGGGTGCTTGACCTGAGCCCACAATTTTCCACGCTGGCAGTCCACCAGAGGCTCCAGCCTGTCAAGCAGGTCTTGGCCAATGAGTAGTGGCTCTGTTTTAAACCTAGAGATGTCAACAGGATGCACCACGTTCATTGGCCCGAACCTAAGTGCCACCCACACTCGGTGTGTGATCCTGGCATGATCCTGGGTATAGCTGGAAATATCTATCTTACACGGTTCTACCTTAAGTCTGATGCCTTTTCCTTTCGCTACTCGTTTGAGCTCGCTGAGTAGATCGGCTGACATCAAACTAATTTCAGCCCCAGTGTCAACCAGTGCTTCTCTATCTAAGACGTTTTCAAGAGAAACCTTGATATAAATACGCCTTGCTTTGCCTTTCTGGCTGAGATTCCCTAAGAATTGTTGGAAGCCTGCCTTTTCTTTGACTTCAGGGGCGGGGTCAGCGCCCAACTCAGAGTCACAGCCTTCTTCCAGGCAGGAACCCTCCCACCCAATCAGATAGACTGAGGGAGGGGTTTGGGATGGATCCCCGCCTCCTCCAGTGAGAAGGGGCGTGGTCCCACTAAGCTCATTCACGCTTCCGGCATTCAGTGCGGAAGGTTTACCCTGTCCTGATCTCTCAAGCAGGGCTTGTTCAAGCCTGGCCAGGCGGGTTGCAGTCGACTCCCTTCGTCCAGCCTTCTGATAGGCTCTGCCTGTGCCCTTGCCTTCCCCGTAGCGCTCACGGCGGCTCTGACGCTTAGTGCGGTCCTGCCTGCCTATTTTGCGCCGGGGCTTAGCGGGCTCAGGAACCTCAGCTCCCTCGAGCTGAGGCGAGTCGTCAACCCTGCTGGCTTTAGTGGCGAACACGGCCGTTTTAGCAGGTTTTCGCTCTGAGGAAGCAGAGACTTCAGCTCCCCAGGCTTTTTGAGCCAACATTCTAATGTCAGCCATTTTCATCGCTTTTGCATCAGTGTGCATCACAATCATTTTCCTGATTGAGGGATGCAGATTAGCAATGAATAAACCTTTGAAATTCACGTTCTCTTCGCAACCCTCTTCATTCCGCCCTGCAAAATAAGTGCGCCTAAGCCTCTCATAATAGTCGCGAGGGGCTTCAGCTTTTTCGTGCTTAATATGGTGCGCAGCGGCCACGGCAGCTATGGGATCGATAAAAGCCGAAAATTCTCCGATCATTGCCTGACACAGCTCCTCAAAGCTATTACAGACCTCCGGTCCTTGTCTAGACATCCACTCGTGGACCGCTCGGCTAGTAGTTTTCCTTACTAACATAGCCTTTTCCTGTTCGGACGCTCCGGGCATAAACTGCAAAGTATGTCTCAGCTCATCGATGTAGGTTTCCACATTATTCCCTGACACTGACGGGTCAAACCTTTCTACATCTTTGGCTAACTGCCTCAGGGAGTGGAGGTTAATTTTTACGGTTTCTCCGCGGGCAGGGGGACGGCCGTGATCAGGAGCAGGGGGTCTATGCCTGAATTGCATCGCCCTTGCGTCTCGCGCAGGACTCGGCGATCTCCCCAATGCCGATCCGACCACAGACCCTGGCCGGGAGAAACCTCCTCCCGGCGCGCTGGGTGAGCGCTCCGGGCTGCTAGGTGGGCTGGCATGCAAGTGGGATCTAGCCTGTTTTGCTTCCAGTACGGCAGCATCTAACTCCTTTTGCCTTTCCTGGCTGAGCTCATTTAAACGCTCAATTTCTTTTTCTTTTTCTTTCAAGCTCGCTTCCAGGTCTCTCCTAGCTACCTCAGCCGCAGTTTCTCTAGCAGACAGGTCATCTAATTTACCTAAAACTTCCCTGAGTCTGTCTTCACTTTCCTCATTTTTCACTCTCTTTTCTCTGATTATATCCAACAACTCAACTCGCTCCGCCTTATATCTTTCTAGCTTTCCCTGAAGCTTTTGAAACTTTGTCAGCTCGGACAAAGACAGTTCCAGCTGTTTAGCTAGATTTAAGGCGAAACTCGATAGGACCTGAACTGCGTTCACGGACCCTCCTGTGTTAAGCTGGTTCGCTACCTTAGCTACTAAATCTACTTGCAGCTTCTCAATATCATCAAAGTTCAACTTTTCGATACCGCTCCAGTAACCAGGATTGTCGTCGCTAGAAATAGTACTTATAAGCGACTCCACTTCAGACATTTTAGCAGCCATTGTCATTACGTCAGAGAAACTTTAAGAGTATTACTTTTTTTTCTTTTACCAAAATACAGTATGGAATCTAAACACCCGAGCAGATGGATTTCCAATCAGTACACGTTACACTAAACGCTAGAAAACAGGGGGATTTCTTTACGCAGTTATCAGCACACCCGGTATCCGCGTATAGAAGCCGCGGTGCTGTGCTGAACTTGAACTCACAGCAATATCAGTTATTCTGTGCGATTGATTCTCATTTCATTCTAAACTCGCCCACCCAGGGACGCCATTAAATGTAGTGGTTTGATGGGTTTACTGAGACAATTATCAATTGTAGCAGTAATCACGAGGTTGTTCGTTGGGGCTTTTAGAAAATCAATCGTCAGAACAACTAACAACGCACACACACGGGTTCAATACACGAGATACATTTATTAATATAAACTGTGCACCAAACATATACTAGTCTGCCTGGATACGAGCGGCAGACCTTACTGTGAGGGTTATCAATATACAAGGTATATAATCTCGAAGAGATGCAAACACAAAGAGATACACAACAGAGAATATATGTCAATATATATCGTTCGGTTACCAAATCGCTAATCAGTGTTATTACCCACTGTTACTCTAAACTCGGAAGTAAATACATTACTCATGAATTAAATTGATAACAACTTGTGTTGAGGTACAATTAAATTCTCGAGACGCAATGTAGAACATGGGGTTTACTTATCCACTGTTTGGATTTGGAATTTCCCGGCACGAACACCAAACCAGCTGACAGGCTCTGTTGCAGCGGTTGTCCAATGGGCGTTGTGTCGGCGTCCTCTGGCTACCGGCCAACCAGTCGAGGTGCAGCTCGGAGTAGGACGGGCGGAGGAATCTGACTGCGGCGCGCAGGGCAGTCGTTGCTCCGAGGGGATCTACCAGCAGTCCGGCTGGCTAGTAGAAAGTCTCTATGCACAGAGTGTGACCGCGAGTCCTCACAAGTCACTCTTTTGCCTGGGAAGAAGCTGGTTCGTTCCCGGTCCAGCGCTGCTTCTGAATAAGCTATTCAGGTTGTCGACGAGGGTCCAACTGTAGGCTGCCGTTGATCAAGCGGAGCATTCACGTTGGTAGAATTCTGAATACGTACGGGATCCTCGGCCTCGCGCTTAGAACAAAGTCCAAGTCCTTTTGCAGACAACAGCAGTTGTCACGTGATTGTCTCTGAGGATGCGTGAAAATGGCCAAGGAGAGCCCAGAACTGAGCTTGCGCTCCCTTTTTGATCAAGACCCAGATGTGTGCTGATTGGTTGAGAGTTTGGCGGGCATTGGAGACCCACGTGGTATTACCACGCCCTGCCAGTCCCTGATTGGTTGGTCAAGGTGAGATATAAGTCACTTACTCTTGACACTTAGAAATGCAGTCCAGATGTCCATTCGGCACTCCCTAGACAGATAGGCGCCAGTGGATGACCATTGATCATGATAGCCAGGCTTAGCTAATTGCATCCCCGTCTGGGAGCTTGCTTCTTATCAAAAGAAAAACATCTTAAATCAGCTTGCATGAATTCTTTCTCTGTGGCTGCACCACAGAGATGGAGGGTGAGATGGGGCCTCCTTTAGGAGCATACCAACGCTTAATTCTGTCTTATTAACAAGCATTGCCACTACAATAGTTTAAAGAAAAAATACACACCAGTCTTCCAATTCTCCCTAAACATTTTAAGCATGAAAGTTTTATGAAACGGTACCCAAATATGTGATTGCTGTATAGAATGAATTTTAATTTTTAAAAATTATTTAAGACGAAAATTAAGCTGTTTACATCTTCCGCCTGAGAACAGTCACCCGTTGCTACCCAACGCAGAAACACAGCCACTAACTAGCAAAGAGAGGACATTAGCTAGCCAATATGATAAAGAAATAAATGATTATTTTGTTTATTTCTTTTGCACATTTATTTGAACATTTCCATCGATTGTACAAGCACTTGGAAACTGTCCAATCCCTAGTTCATCAAGCATTTACCGGTCTGGTGCCGGTCTGTGTCTTCTAGGATATAATGCCAGCGAACTCTTGTTTTTATGTCCACTATAACTACGCTGGGCAAACGTTCCGAGGTCAAATTCTTCCAGCACGGGGGTACCTTTAAAGCGGAGACGACGGCACCGAATTTTTTTGGCGCGCCTTCTCTTTAAAGCCCTGGCCAAATATGAAGACAGTACGTACAGTTATAATTCAAACGGAATTAAAAACTACACATCCCAGTTACCACGGTGGTGCTTGTGATCATTGCGTTTAACCAATGAAACAGGGCGAAAAATCAGTCACATGACTTTGGGGCAGAGTTTCGAAAGCTTAACCTATCAGCAACAAAACGAAATTTACACGATAGGCTACCTCAAACTGTCAGTTACACGACTGTGTATGTCGCTTAAGCCACTCCTATTTGGCATTTTAGTTATGGAGGCGAGAAGACGCCCCCCACCCCCCCCCCTCTCTGGGTGTCTGATTTGCCGCCATCTTTAACTGTTCGGTGTCCGAATCGGAGTAGCTACGCATACAAAATAAAGTTAATCCCAACTACAAAACATATATTTTTGTGGTAAGAGGGCGCAAAACATCAGTATTTACTGCTATTAATTACTGTACGATTTATAGTTGAAATCTGAGCCTAGATATAAAGTTAGATATAAAGTTAAAATCTCGACAAAGCAATGTAGGAAATACAGAGAAAATAAATCCTTTCTGATATCTAAAATCAGTTTCGATCAAGGTCTCTAATACGAACAAGAAAAAGAGGATTTTAGGAGGGCAATTACGCTGTGTTTATATAGAATAACTGATTTATGAGCAATCTAATTTCTTGTTTGTTTAAAACAGTGAAATGTCAGCTGCAAAAGATCGCACCAGAAACAGCACTCTCTCTGCCTGTCATAGATGTTCAGGAAAGGCTGAATGAAGTCATGTCAAGTACAATAATTCGGTGATCAATAATAACAGTTGTAGGACAGTATATAAGGAGGATAAGGATTTTGAAGTTGACTCGAAATCTGATAGGTAACCAGTGCAAGGACTTGAAAACAGGTGTAATGCATCCCTGATAGGATTCTTGCTGTCATATTCTGAACATATTGAAGATTGCTCAGTGTGGATTTAATTTCCCCAGTGAACAGGATGTGCATTTATTAATTCTAGAAAAAAAGCCTTTCTTGATTTCTCTAGTTCCCTTTAAAATAAACTATTATTCCGCAATGCAGAGTATTACATGGCCAGTATTTACACATGATATTTGTGATTTAAAGAAATTAACACAAGCAGCTTTTGGAGATTTAAGTGTTGGCTGAGTTATTGCAGGATAAAAGACTAGAGATGTTGGCAAGAAGAAGATAATTTGGGGAAAGCTGAGGAATACACTTATAACAAGAACACTTCCTAATGGGGTTAGGCATACTTTTGATGAAGATGATGAAGTTAACAGACTATATGTTTACATAGATACTGAAATAAGGATTGTATTTTAGATTATGTGTAGTTGCTGGCATTGAACTGTGTGTTGGATGCACATGAATTGAAGGAATGGGCAAACATAGCTGATGCGGATCCACAGAGCCAGCATATTAAGATGTTTATAATTAGAGGCAATTTGTTTAAATAACTAGGTATGGATACTGATGTGCAAGAGAGGTGGAAAGGCTGTTTCCTTAAGCCAGCACTATTAAATATTTTATTCTCAGTGAGATGCTGCCATTTCATCGTGGGTTTCTAACACTGTGTATAGTTCCATCCACACAGTGCCTTTACTTCCATCCATTTCTAATCTCTTTATCCAGTACAGAGGATTTGGAGCCTATCCCAGTAAGCAACGGACCCTGGACATAGCGCCAGTCCATCACAGGACAGACAGACACAAACACACACACACCAGGGCCAGTTTTCCCATAAACCAATTAACTTACCAGTATGTTTCGGAGTGCGAGAGGGAGTCATATCACACATATGGAGAAAAACCATGTAACCCAGAGAGAACATGTAAAACCCCCACACACAGGATGGCAGGAATTGAACCTAGGACCCCAGTACTGCAAGATAGCAATGCTAACCACTTCGCCACCATTATAAATGGATGGGTATCTTAGTTATCTTTCTAGTTCACAGGTTTGCATGCATAATTTAATTTTGAAAGCCACTGAGACATGTCATGGAAATATAACTATCAAGGAAGCCACAAGAGAGAGTTCTCACCTGAGTAAGGTCTTTATTTCAATATTGCAATATTGGGAGCCCTGCTACCACTTCGCAAAGTGCAACCAAAGACTCAATTTGTTACAAGCAGTATAGGGTTTTTATAAGACGTTGCGCTGTAAAAAAGTTCAGCACGTGGTCCCTTCTAAAACTTCCCCTTTCTCTAAGAGAAAACAGATTACATCATAGAGCGAGAGAAGAAAAACTAGATTTGTTATTCAAAGCTTATCAGTTACTTTCAGCTAATTCTAATGACCCAGACAGCATATATTGTTTTGGTACATTGTCTTCTAAACTAACCTAAACAGTGTACTTTGTTGACAAACTGTTTTCTAAAATTCTGCACGTACTGTAGCACAGCAGTTACATCCTTGAAATATATTATCTAAAAGCACCAATATATTTTTTTCAAAGCTCTCTACATTTTTAAGAATCAATTTACTTATTAGATTTCCACTTCAATTCCCTCCTTTTTATTCTTGAAAATGATTAAAAGTTAGATTCTTCATATGGACTCCCAGGAGGCTCCCATACTTCGGATTCTTGCGTTCTTAT
>NW_028296844.1:0-22158 GCF_055471065.1 Atractosteus spatula | reverse complement strand
ACATGGGGGTGACCAAAGTTGCTGAAACATGTTTATTTGTGCTGCAAAACACGTTTTGACACTTTCTGCACACTGGGGTGAAGAGCTGAGTCAGTGAGCACTTCTGAGCCTGGCAGGTACATTGGGATTCAACAGTCTGTCAAAACGCGTTTATTTCGGGCTGAAAAACACGTTTTGAAAAGTCTGCTGTACCTTCCCTATAAGTTGCATGGGGGTGACCAAAGTTGCTGAAACATGTTTATTTGTGCTGCAAAACACGTATTGACACTTTCTGCACACTGGGGTGAAGAGCTGAGTCAGTGAGCACTTCTGAGCCTGGCAGGTACATTGGGATTCAACAGTCTGTCAAAACGCGTTTATTTCGGGCTGAAAAACACGTTTTGAAAAGTCTGCTGCACCTTCCCTATAAGTTACATGGGGGTGACCAAAGTTGCTGAAACATGTTTATTTGTGCTGCAAAACACGTTTTGACACTTTCTGCACACTGGGGTGAAGAGCTGAGTCAGTGAGCACTTCTGAGCCTGGCAGGTACATTGGGATTCAACAGTCTGTCAAAACGCGTTTATTTCGGGCTGAAAAACACGTTTTGAAAAGTCTGCTGTACCTTCCCTATAAGTTGCATGGGGGTGACCAAAGTTGCTGAAACATGTTTATTTGTGCTGCAAAACACGTATTGACACTTTCTGCACACTGGGGTGAAGAGCTGAGTCAGTGAGCACTTCTGAGCCTGGCAGGTACATTGGGATTCAACAGTCTGTCAAAACGCGTTTATTTCGGGCTGAAAAACACGTTTTGAAAAGTCTGCTGTACCTTCCCTATAAGTTGCATTGGGGTGACCAAAGTTGCTGAAACATGTTTATTTGTGCTGCAAAACACGTTTTGACACTTTCTGCACACTGGGGTGAAGAGCTGAGTCAGTGAGCACTTCTGAGCCTGGCAGGTACATTGGGATTCAACAGTCTGTCAAAACGCGTTTATTTCGGGCTGAAAAACACGTTTTGAAAAGTCTGCTGTACCTTCCCTATAAGTTGCATGGGGGTGACCAAAGTTGCTGAAACATGTTTATTTGTGCTGCAAAACACGTATTGACACTTTCTGCACACTGGGGTGAAGAGCTGAGTCAGTGAGCACTTCTGAGCCTGGCAGGTACATTGGGATTCAACAGTCTGTCAAAACGCGTTTATTTCGGGCTGAAAAACACGTTTTGAAAAGTCTGCTGTACCTTCCCTATAAGTTGCATGGGGGTGACCAAAGTTGCTGAAACATGTTTATTTGTGCTGCAAAACACGTATTGACACTTTCTGCACACTGGGGTGAAGAGCTGAGTCAGTGAGCACGTCTGAGCCTGGCAGGTACATTGGGATTCAACAGTCTGTCAAAACGCGTTTATTTCGGGCTGAAAAACACGTTTTGAAAAGTCTGCTGTACCTTCCCTATAAGTTGCATTGGGGTGACCAAAGTTGCTGAAACATGTTTATTTGTGCTGCAAAACACGTATTGACACTTTCTGCACACTGGGGTGAAGAGCTGAGTCAGTGAGCACTTCTGAGCCTGGCAGGTACATTGGGATTCAACAGTCTGTCAAAACGCGTTTATTTCGGGCTGAAAAACACGTTTTGAAAAGTCTGCTGTACCTTCCCTATAAGTTGCATGGGGGTGACCAAAGTTGCTGAAACATGTTTATTTGTGCTGCAAAACACGTATTGACACTTTCTGCACACTGGGGTGAAGAGCTGAGTCAGTGAGCACTTCTGAGCCTGGCAGGTACATTGGGATTCAACAGTCTGTCAAAACGCGTTTATTTCGGGCTGAAAAACACGTTTTGAAAAGTCTGCTGTACCTTCCCTATAAGTTGCATGGGGGTGACCAAAGTTGCTGAAACATGTTTATTTGTGCTGCAAAACACGTATTGACACTTTCTGCACACTGGGGTGAAGAGCTGAGTCAGTGAGCACTTCTGAGCCTGGCAGGTACATTGGGATTCAACAGTCTGTCAAAACGCGTTTATTTCGGGCTGAAAAACACGTTTTGAAAAGTCTGCTGTACCTTCCCTATAAGTTGCATTGGGGTGACCAAAGTTGCTGAAACATGTTTATTTGTGCTGCAAAACACGTTTTGACACTTTCTGCACACTGGGGTGAAGAGCTGAGTCAGTGAGCACTTCTGAGCCTGGCAGGTACATTGGGATTCAACAGTCTGTCAAAACGCGTTTATTTCGGGCTGAAAAACACGTTTTGAAAAGTCTGCTGTACCTTCCCTATAAGTTACATGGGGGTGACCAAAGTTGCTGAAACATGTTTATTTGTGCTGCAAAACACGTTTTGACACTTTCTGCACACTGGGGTGAAGAGCTGAGTCAGTGAGCACTTCTGAGCCTGGCAGGTACATTGGGATTCAACAGTCTGTCAAAACGCGTTTATTTCGGGCTGAAAAACACGTTTTGAAAAGTCAGCTGTTCCTTCCCTATAAGTTACATGGGGGTGACCAAAGTTGCTGAAACATGTTTATTTGTGCTGCAAAACACGTTTTGACACTTTCTGCACACTGGGGTGAAGAGCTGAGTCAGTGAGCACTTCTGAGCCTGGCAGGTACATTGGGATTCAACAGTCTGTCAAAACGCGTTTATTTCGGGCTGAAAAACACGTTTTGAAAAGTCTGCTGTACCTTCCCTATAAGTTGCATGGGGGTGACCAAAGTTGCTGAAACATGTTTATTTGTGCTGCAAAACACGTATTGACACTTTCTGCACACTGGGGTGAAGAGCTGAGTCAGTGAGCACTTCTGAGCCTGGCAGGTACATTGGGATTCAACAGTTTGTCAAAACGCGTTTATTTCGGGCTGAAAAACACGTTTTGAAAAGTCTGCTGTACCTTCCCTATAAGTTACATGGGGGTGACCAAAGTTGCTGAAACATGTTTATTTGTGCTGCAAAACACGTTTTGACACTTTCTGCACACTGGGGTGAAGAGCTGAGTCAGTGAGCACTTCTGAGCCTGGCAGGTACATTGGGATTCAACAGTCTGTCAAAACGCGTTTATTTCGGGCTGAAAAACACGTTTTGAAAAGTCTGCTGTACCTTCCCTATAAGTTGCATGGGGGTGACCAAAGTTGCTGAAACATGTTTATTTGTGCTGCAAAACACGTATTGACACTTTCTGCACACTGGGGTGAAGAGCTGAGTCAGTGAGCACTTCTGAGCCTGGCAGGTACATTGGGATTCAACAGTCTGTCAAAACGCGTTTATTTCGGGCTGAAAAACACGTTTTGAAAAGTCTGCTGTACCTTCCCTATAAGTTGCATGGGGGTGACCAAAGTTGCTGAAACATGTTTATTTGTGCTGCAAAACACGTATTGACACTTTCTGCACACTGGGGTGAAGAGCTGAGTCAGTGAGCACTTCTGAGCCTGGCAGGTACATTGGGATTCAACAGTCTGTCAAAACGCGTTTATTTCGGGCTGAAAAACACGTTTTGAAAAGTCTGCTGTACCTTCCCTATAAGTTGCATGGGGGTGACCAAAGTTGCTGAAACATGTTTATTTGTGCTGCAAAACACGTATTGACACTTTCTGCACACTGGGGTGAAGAGCTGAGTCAGTGAGCACTTCTGAGCCTGGCAGGTACATTGGGATTCAACAGTCTGTCAAAACGCGTTTATTTCGGGCTGAAAAACACGTTTTGAAAAGTCTGCTGTACCTTCCCTATAAGTTGCATTGGGGTGACCAAAGTTGCTGAAACATGTTTATTTGTGCTGCAAAACACGTTTTGACACTTTCTGCACACTGGGGTGAAGAGCTGAGTCAGTGAGCACTTCTGAGCCTGGCAGGTACATTGGGATTCAACAGTCTGTCAAAACGCGTTTATTTCGGGCTGAAAAACACGTTTTGAAAAGTCTGCTGTACCTTCCCTATAAGTTACATGGGGGTGACCAAAGTTGCTGAAACATGTTTATTTGTGCTGCAAAACACGTTTTGACACTTTCTGCACACTGGGGTGAAGAGCTGAGTCAGTGAGCACTTCTGAGCCTGGCAGGTACATTGGGATTCAACAGTCTGTCAAAACGCGTTTATTTCGGGCTGAAAAACACGTTTTGAAAAGTCAGCTGTTCCTTCCCTATAAGTTACATGGGGGTGACCAAAGTTGCTGAAACATGTTTATTTGTGCTGCAAAACACGTTTTGACACTTTCTGCACACTGGGGTGAAGAGCTGAGTCAGTGAGCACTTCTGAGCCTGGCAGGTACATTGGGATTCAACAGTCTGTCAAAACGCGTTTATTTCGGGCTGAAAAACACGTTTTGAAAAGTCTGCTGTACCTTCCCTATAAGTTGCATGGGGGTGACCAAAGTTGCTGAAACATGTTTATTTGTGCTGCAAAACACGTATTGACACTTTCTGCACACTGGGGTGAAGAGCTGAGTCAGTGAGCACTTCTGAGCCTGGCAGGTACATTGGGATTCAACAGTTTGTCAAAACGCGTTTATTTCGGGCTGAAAAACACGTTTTGAAAAGTCTGCTGTACCTTCCCTATAAGTTACATGGGGGTGACCAAAGTTGCTGAAACATGTTTATTTGTGCTGCAAAACACGTTTTGACACTTTCTGCACACTGGGGTGAAGAGCTGAGTCAGTGAGCACTTCTGAGCCTGGCAGGTACATTGGGATTCAACAGTCTGTCAAAACGCGTTTATTTCGGGCTGAAAAACACGTTTTGAAAAGTCTGCTGTACCTTCCCTATAAGTTGCATGGGGGTGACCAAAGTTGCTGAAACATGTTTATTTGTGCTGCAAAACACGTATTGACACTTTCTGCACACTGGGGTGAAGAGCTGAGTCAGTGAGCACTTCTGAGCCTGGCAGGTACATTGGGATTCAACAGTCTGTCAAAACGCGTTTATTTCGGGCTGAAAAACACGTTTTGAAAAGTCTGCTGTACCTTCCCTATAAGTTGCATTGGGGTGACCAAAGTTGCTGAAACATGTTTATTTGTGCTGCAAAACACGTTTTGACACTTTCTGCACACTGGGGTGAAGAGCTGAGTCAGTGAGCACTTCTGAGCCTGGCAGGTACATTGGGATTCAACAGTCTGTCAAAACGCGTTTATTTCGGGCTGAAAAACACGTTTTGAAAAGTCTGCTGTACCTTCCCTATAAGTTGCATGGGGGTGACCAAAGTTGCTGAAACATGTTTATTTGTGCTGCAAAACACGTATTGACACTTTCTGCACACTGGGGTGAAGAGCTGAGTCAGTGAGCACTTCTGAGCCTGGCAGGTACATTGGGATTCAACAGTCTGTCAAAACGCGTTTATTTCGGGCTGAAAAACACGTTTTGAAAAGTCTGCTGTACCTTCCCTATAAGTTGCATGGGGGTGACCAAAGTTGCTGAAACATGTTTATTTGTGCTGCAAAACACGTATTGACACTTTCTGCACACTGGGGTGAAGAGCTGAGTCAGTGAGCACGTCTGAGCCTGGCAGGTACATTGGGATTCAACAGTCTGTCAAAACGCGTTTATTTCGGGCTGAAAAACACGTTTTGAAAAGTCTGCTGTACCTTCCCTATAAGTTGCATTGGGGTGACCAAAGTTGCTGAAACATGTTTATTTGTGCTGCAAAACACGTATTGACACTTTCTGCACACTGGGGTGAAGAGCTGAGTCAGTGAGCACTTCTGAGCCTGGCAGGTACATTGGGATTCAACAGTCTGTCAAAACGCGTTTATTTCGGGCTGAAAAACACGTTTTGAAAAGTCTGCTGTACCTTCCCTATAAGTTGCATGGGGGTGACCAAAGTTGCTGAAACATGTTTATTTGTGCTGCAAAACACGTATTGACACTTTCTGCACACTGGGGTGAAGAGCTGAGTCAGTGAGCACTTCTGAGCCTGGCAGGTACATTGGGATTCAACAGTCTGTCAAAACGCGTTTATTTCGGGCTGAAAAACACGTTTTGAAAAGTCTGCTGTACCTTCCCTATAAGTTGCATGGGGGTGACCAAAGTTGCTGAAACATGTTTATTTGTGCTGCAAAACACGTATTGACACTTTCTGCACACTGGGGTGAAGAGCTGAGTCAGTGAGCACTTCTGAGCCTGGCAGGTACATTGGGATTCAACAGTCTGTCAAAACGCGTTTATTTCGGGCTGAAAAACACGTTTTGAAAAGTCTGCTGTACCTTCCCTATAAGTTACATGGGGGTGACCAAAGTTGCTGAAACATGTTTATTTGTGCTGCAAAACACGTTTTGACACTTTCTGCACACTGGGGTGAAGAGCTGAGTCAGTGAGCACTTCTGAGCCTGGCAGGTACATTGGGATTCAACAGTCTGTCAAAACGCGTTTATTTCGGGCTGAAAAACACGTTTTGAAAAGTCTGCTGTACCTTCCCTATAAGTTGCATGGGGGTGACCAAAGTTGCTGAAACATGTTTATTTGTGCTGCAAAACACGTATTGACACTTTCTGCACACTGGGGTGAAGAGCTGAGTCAGTGAGCACTTCTGAGCCTGGCAGGTACATTGGGATTCAACAGTCTGTCAAAACGCGTTTATTTCGGGCTGAAAAACACGTTTTGAAAAGTCTGCTGTACCTTCCCTATAAGTTGCATTGGGGTGACCAAAGTTGCTGAAACATGTTTATTTGTGCTGCAAAACACGTTTTGACACTTTCTGCACACTGGGGTGAAGAGCTGAGTCAGTGAGCACTTCTGAGCCTGGCAGGTACATTGGGATTCAACAGTCTGTCAAAACGCGTTTATTTCGGGCTGAAAAACACGTTTTGAAAAGTCTGCTGTACCTTCCCTATAAGTTACATGGGGGTGACCAAAGTTGCTGAAACATGTTTATTTGTGCTGCAAAACACGTTTTGACACTTTCTGCACACTGGGGTGAAGAGCTGAGTCAGTGAGCACTTCTGAGCCTGGCAGGTACATTGGGATTCAACAGTCTGTCAAAACGCGTTTATTTCGGGCTGAAAAACACGTTTTGAAAAGTCAGCTGTTCCTTCCCTATAAGTTACATGGGGGTGACCAAAGTTGCTGAAACATGTTTATTTGTGCTGCAAAACACGTTTTGACACTTTCTGCACACTGGGGTGAAGAGCTGAGTCAGTGAGCACTTCTGAGCCTGGCAGGTACATTGGGATTCAACAGTCTGTCAAAACGCGTTTATTTCGGGCTGAAAAACACGTTTTGAAAAGTCTGCTGTACCTTCCCTATAAGTTGCATGGGGGTGACCAAAGTTGCTGAAACATGTTTATTTGTGCTGCAAAACACGTATTGACACTTTCTGCACACTGGGGTGAAGAGCTGAGTCAGTGAGCACTTCTGAGCCTGGCAGGTACATTGGGATTCAACAGTTTGTCAAAACGCGTTTATTTCGGGCTGAAAAACACGTTTTGAAAAGTCTGCTGTACCTTCCCTATAAGTTACATGGGGGTGACCAAAGTTGCTGAAACATGTTTATTTGTGCTGCAAAACACGTTTTGACACTTTCTGCACACTGGGGTGAAGAGCTGAGTCAGTGAGCACTTCTGAGCCTGGCAGGTACATTGGGATTCAACAGTCTGTCAAAACGCGTTTATTTCGGGCTGAAAAACACGTTTTGAAAAGTCTGCTGTACCTTCCCTATAAGTTGCATGGGGGTGACCAAAGTTGCTGAAACATGTTTATTTGTGCTGCAAAACACGTATTGACACTTTCTGCACACTAGGGTGAAGAGCTGAGTCAGTGAGCACTTCTGAGCCTGGCAGGTACATTGGGATTCAACAGTCTGTCAAAACGCGTTTATTTCAGGCTGAAAAACACGTTTTGAAAAGTCTGCTGTACCTTCCCTATAAGTTGCATGGAGGTGACCAAAGTTGCTGAAACATGTTTATTTGTGCTGCAAAACACGTTTTGACACTTTCTGCACACTGGGGTGAAGAGCTGAGTCAGTGAGCACTTCTGAGCCTGGCAGGTACATTGGGATTCAACAGTCTGTCAAAACGCGTTTATTTCAGGCTGAAAAACACGTTTTGAAAAGTCTGCTGTACCTTCCCTATAAGTTGCATGGAGGTGACCAAAGTTGCTGAAACATGTTTATTTGTGCTGCAAAACACGTTTTGACACTTTCTGCACACTGGGGTGAAGAGCTGAGTCAGTGAGCACTTCTGAGCCTGGCAGGTACATTGGGATTCAACAGTCTGTCAAAACGCGTTTATTTCGGGCTGAAAAACACGTTTTGAAAAGTCTGCTGTACCTTCCCTATAAGTTGCATGGGGGTGACCAAAGTTGCTGAAACATGTTTATTTGTGCTGCAAAACACGTATTGACACTTTCTGCACACTGGGGTGAAGAGCTGAGTCAGTGAGCACTTCTGAGCCTGGCAGGTACATTGGGATTCAACAGTCTGTCAAAACGCGTTTATTTCGGGCTGAAAAACACGTTTTGAAAAGTCTGCTGTACCTTCCCTATAAGTTGCATGGGGGTGACCAAAGTTGCTGAAACATGTTTATTTGTGCTGCAAAACACGTATTGACACTTTCTGCACACTGGGGTGAAGAGCTGAGTCAGTGAGCACTTCTGAGCCTGGCAGGTACATTGGGATTCAACAGTCTGTCAAAACGCGTTTATTTCGGGCTGAAAAACACGTTTTGAAAAGTCTGCTGTACCTTCCCTATAAGTTGCATGGGGGTGACCAAAGTTGCTGAAACATGTTTATTTGTGCTGCAAAACACGTATTGACACTTTCTGCACACTGGGGTGAAGAGCTGAGTCAGTGAGCACTTCTGAGCCTGGCAGGTACATTGGGATTCAACAGTCTGTCAAAACGCGTTTATTTCGGGCTGAAAAACACGTTTTGAAAAGTCTGCTGTACCTTCCCTATAAGTTGCATTGGGGTGACCAAAGTTGCTGAAACATGTTTATTTGTGCTGCAAAACACGTTTTGACACTTTCTGCACACTGGGGTGAAGAGCTGAGTCAGTGAGCACTTCTGAGCCTGGCAGGTACATTGGGATTCAACAGTCTGTCAAAACGCGTTTATTTCGGGCTGAAAAACACGTTTTGAAAAGTCTGCTGTACCTTCCCTATAAGTTACATGGGGGTGACCAAAGTTGCTGAAACATGTTTATTTGTGCTGCAAAACACGTTTTGACACTTTCTGCACACTGGGGTGAAGAGCTGAGTCAGTGAGCACTTCTGAGCCTGGCAGGTACATTGGGATTCAACAGTCTGTCAAAACGCGTTTATTTCGGGCTGAAAAACACGTTTTGAAAAGTCAGCTGTTCCTTCCCTATAAGTTACATGGGGGTGACCAAAGTTGCTGAAACATGTTTATTTGTGCTGCAAAACACGTTTTGACACTTTCTGCACACTGGGGTGAAGAGCTGAGTCAGTGAGCACTTCTGAGCCTGGCAGGTACATTGGGATTCAACAGTCTGTCAAAACGCGTTTATTTCGGGCTGAAAAACACGTTTTGAAAAGTCTGCTGTACCTTCCCTATAAGTTGCATGGGGGTGACCAAAGTTGCTGAAACATGTTTATTTGTGCTGCAAAACACGTATTGACACTTTCTGCACACTGGGGTGAAGAGCTGAGTCAGTGAGCACTTCTGAGCCTGGCAGGTACATTGGGATTCAACAGTTTGTCAAAACGCGTTTATTTCGGGCTGAAAAACACGTTTTGAAAAGTCTGCTGTACCTTCCCTATAAGTTACATGGGGGTGACCAAAGTTGCTGAAACATGTTTATTTGTGCTGCAAAACACGTTTTGACACTTTCTGCACACTGGGGTGAAGAGCTGAGTCAGTGAGCACTTCTGAGCCTGGCAGGTACATTGGGATTCAACAGTCTGTCAAAACGCGTTTATTTCGGGCTGAAAAACACGTTTTGAAAAGTCTGCTGTACCTTCCCTATAAGTTGCATGGGGGTGACCAAAGTTGCTGAAACATGTTTATTTGTGCTGCAAAACACGTATTGACACTTTCTGCACACTGGGGTGAAGAGCTGAGTCAGTGAGCACTTCTGAGCCTGGCAGGTACATTGGGATTCAACAGTCTGTCAAAACGCGTTTATTTCGGGCTGAAAAACACGTTTTGAAAAGTCTGCTGTACCTTCCCTATAAGTTGCATTGGGGTGACCAAAGTTGCTGAAACATGTTTATTTGTGCTGCAAAACACGTTTTGACACTTTCTGCACACTGGGGTGAAGAGCTGAGTCAGTGAGCACTTCTGAGCCTGGCAGGTACATTGGGATTCAACAGTCTGTCAAAACGCGTTTATTTCGGGCTGAAAAACACGTTTTGAAAAGTCTGCTGTACCTTCCCTATAAGTTGCATGGGGGTGACCAAAGTTGCTGAAACATGTTTATTTGTGCTGCAAAACACGTATTGACACTTTCTGCACACTGGGGTGAAGAGCTGAGTCAGTGAGCACTTCTGAGCCTGGCAGGTACATTGGGATTCAACAGTCTGTCAAAACGCGTTTATTTCGGGCTGAAAAACACGTTTTGAAAAGTCTGCTGTACCTTCCCTATAAGTTGCATGGGGGTGACCAAAGTTGCTGAAACATGTTTATTTGTGCTGCAAAACACGTATTGACACTTTCTGCACACTGGGGTGAAGAGCTGAGTCAGTGAGCACGTCTGAGCCTGGCAGGTACATTGGGATTCAACAGTCTGTCAAAACGCGTTTATTTCGGGCTGAAAAACACGTTTTGAAAAGTCTGCTGTACCTTCCCTATAAGTTGCATTGGGGTGACCAAAGTTGCTGAAACATGTTTATTTGTGCTGCAAAACACGTATTGACACTTTCTGCACACTGGGGTGAAGAGCTGAGTCAGTGAGCACTTCTGAGCCTGGCAGGTACATTGGGATTCAACAGTCTGTCAAAACGCGTTTATTTCGGGCTGAAAAACACGTTTTGAAAAGTCTGCTGTACCTTCCCTATAAGTTGCATGGGGGTGACCAAAGTTGCTGAAACATGTTTATTTGTGCTGCAAAACACGTATTGACACTTTCTGCACACTGGGGTGAAGAGCTGAGTCAGTGAGCACTTCTGAGCCTGGCAGGTACATTGGGATTCAACAGTCTGTCAAAACGCGTTTATTTCGGGCTGAAAAACACGTTTTGAAAAGTCTGCTGTACCTTCCCTATAAGTTGCATGGGGGTGACCAAAGTTGCTGAAACATGTTTATTTGTGCTGCAAAACACGTATTGACACTTTCTGCACACTGGGGTGAAGAGCTGAGTCAGTGAGCACTTCTGAGCCTGGCAGGTACATTGGGATTCAACAGTCTGTCAAAACGCGTTTATTTCGGGCTGAAAAACACGTTTTGAAAAGTCTGCTGTACCTTCCCTATAAGTTACATGGGGGTGACCAAAGTTGCTGAAACATGTTTATTTGTGCTGCAAAACACGTTTTGACACTTTCTGCACACTGGGGTGAAGAGCTGAGTCAGTGAGCACTTCTGAGCCTGGCAGGTACATTGGGATTCAACAGTCTGTCAAAACGCGTTTATTTCGGGCTGAAAAACACGTTTTGAAAAGTCTGCTGTACCTTCCCTATAAGTTGCATGGGGGTGACCAAAGTTGCTGAAACATGTTTATTTGTGCTGCAAAACACGTATTGACACTTTCTGCACACTGGGGTGAAGAGCTGAGTCAGTGAGCACTTCTGAGCCTGGCAGGTACATTGGGATTCAACAGTCTGTCAAAACGCGTTTATTTCGGGCTGAAAAACACGTTTTGAAAAGTCTGCTGTACCTTCCCTATAAGTTGCATTGGGGTGACCAAAGTTGCTGAAACATGTTTATTTGTGCTGCAAAACACGTTTTGACACTTTCTGCACACTGGGGTGAAGAGCTGAGTCAGTGAGCACTTCTGAGCCTGGCAGGTACATTGGGATTCAACAGTCTGTCAAAACGCGTTTATTTCGGGCTGAAAAACACGTTTTGAAAAGTCTGCTGTACCTTCCCTATAAGTTACATGGGGGTGACCAAAGTTGCTGAAACATGTTTATTTGTGCTGCAAAACACGTTTTGACACTTTCTGCACACTGGGGTGAAGAGCTGAGTCAGTGAGCACTTCTGAGCCTGGCAGGTACATTGGGATTCAACAGTCTGTCAAAACGCGTTTATTTCGGGCTGAAAAACACGTTTTGAAAAGTCAGCTGTTCCTTCCCTATAAGTTACATGGGGGTGACCAAAGTTGCTGAAACATGTTTATTTGTGCTGCAAAACACGTTTTGACACTTTCTGCACACTGGGGTGAAGAGCTGAGTCAGTGAGCACTTCTGAGCCTGGCAGGTACATTGGGATTCAACAGTCTGTCAAAACGCGTTTATTTCGGGCTGAAAAACACGTTTTGAAAAGTCTGCTGTACCTTCCCTATAAGTTGCATGGGGGTGACCAAAGTTGCTGAAACATGTTTATTTGTGCTGCAAAACACGTATTGACACTTTCTGCACACTGGGGTGAAGAGCTGAGTCAGTGAGCACTTCTGAGCCTGGCAGGTACATTGGGATTCAACAGTTTGTCAAAACGCGTTTATTTCGGGCTGAAAAACACGTTTTGAAAAGTCTGCTGTACCTTCCCTATAAGTTACATGGGGGTGACCAAAGTTGCTGAAACATGTTTATTTGTGCTGCAAAACACGTTTTGACACTTTCTGCACACTGGGGTGAAGAGCTGAGTCAGTGAGCACTTCTGAGCCTGGCAGGTACATTGGGATTCAACAGTCTGTCAAAACGCGTTTATTTCGGGCTGAAAAACACGTTTTGAAAAGTCTGCTGTACCTTCCCTATAAGTTGCATGGGGGTGACCAAAGTTGCTGAAACATGTTTATTTGTGCTGCAAAACACGTATTGACACTTTCTGCACACTAGGGTGAAGAGCTGAGTCAGTGAGCACTTCTGAGCCTGGCAGGTACATTGGGATTCAACAGTCTGTCAAAACGCGTTTATTTCAGGCTGAAAAACACGTTTTGAAAAGTCTGCTGTACCTTCCCTATAAGTTGCATGGAGGTGACCAAAGTTGCTGAAACATGTTTATTTGTGCTGCAAAACACGTTTTGACACTTTCTGCACACTAGGGTGAAGAGCTGAGTCAGTGAGCACTTCTGAGCCTGCCAGGTACATTGGGATTCAACAGTCTGTCAAAACGCGTTTATTTCGGGCTGAAAAACACGTTTTGAAAAGTCTGCTGTACCTTCCCTATAAGTTGCATGGGGGAGACCAAAGTTGCTGAAACATGTTTATTTGTGCTGCAAAACACGTATTGACACTTTCTGCACACTGGGGTGAAGAGCTGAGTCAGTGAGCACTTCTGAGCCTGGCAGGTACATTGGGATTCAACAGTCTGTCAAAACGCGTTTATTTCGGGCTGAAAAACACGTTTTGAAAAGTCTGCTGTACCTTCCCTATAAGTTACATGGGGGTGACCAAAGTTGCTGAAACATGTTTATTTGTGCTGCAAAACACGTTTTGACACTTTCTGCACACTGGGGTGAAGAGCTGAGTCAGTGAGCACTTCTGAGCCTGGCAGGTACATTGGGATTCAACAGTCTGTCAAAACGCGTTTATTTCGGGCTGAAAAACACGTTTTGAAAAGTCTGCTGTACCTTCCCTATAAGTTGCATGGGGGTGACCAAAGTTGCTGAAACATGTTTATTTGTGCTGCAAAACACGTATTGACACTTTCTGCACACTGGGGTGAAGAGCTGAGTCAGTGAGCACTTCTGAGCCTGGCAGGTACATTGGGATTCAACAGTCTGTCAAAACGCGTTTATTTCGGGCTGAAAAACACGTTTTGAAAAGTCTGCTGTACCTTCCCTATAAGTTGCATTGGGGTGACCAAAGTTGCTGAAACATGTTTATTTGTGCTGCAAAACACGTTTTGACACTTTCTGCACACTGGGGTGAAGAGCTGAGTCAGTGAGCACTTCTGAGCCTGGCAGGTACATTGGGATTCAACAGTCTGTCAAAACGCGTTTATTTCGGGCTGAAAAACACGTTTTGAAAAGTCTGCTGTACCTTCCCTATAAGTTGCATGGGGGTGACCAAAGTTGCTGAAACATGTTTATTTGTGCTGCAAAACACGTATTGACACTTTCTGCACACTGGGGTGAAGAGCTGAGTCAGTGAGCACTTCTGAGCCTGGCAGGTACATTGGGATTCAACAGTCTGTCAAAACGCGTTTATTTCGGGCTGAAAAACACGTTTTGAAAAGTCTGCTGTACCTTCCCTATAAGTTACATGGGGGTGACCAAAGTTGCTGAAACATGTTTATTTGTGCTGCAAAACACGTTTTGACACTTTCTGCACACTGGGGTGAAGAGCTGAGTCAGTGAGCACTTCTGAGCCTGGCAGGTACTTTGGGATTCAACAGTCTGTCAAAACGCGTTTATTTCGGGCTGAAAAACACGTTTTGAAAAGTCTGCTGTACCTTCCCTATAAGTTGCATGGGGGTGACCAAAGTTGCTGAAACATGTTTATTTGTGCTGCAAAACACGTATTGACACTTTCTGCACACTGGGGTGAAGAGCTGAGTCAGTGAGCACTTCTGAGCCTGGCAGGTACATTGGGATTCAACAGTCTGTCAAAACGCGTTTATTTCGGGCTGAAAAACACGTTTTGAAAAGTCTGCTGTACCTTCCCTATAAGTTGCATTGGGGTGACCAAAGTTGCTGAAACATGTTTATTTGTGCTGCAAAACACGTTTTGACACTTTCTGCACACTGGGGTGAAGAGCTGAGTCAGTGAGCACTTCTGAGCCTGGCAGGTACATTGGGATTCAACAGTCTGTCAAAACGCGTTTATTTCGGGCTGAAAAACACGTTTTGAAAAGTCTACTGTACCTTCCCTATAAGTTGCATGGGGGTGACCAAAGTTGCTGAAACATGTTTATTTGTGCTGCAAAACACGTATTGACACTTTCTGCACACTGGGGTGAAGAGCTGAGTCAGTGAGCACTTCTGAGCCTGGCAGGTACATTGGGATTCAACAGTCTGTCAAAACGCGTTTATTTCGGGCTGAAAAACACGTTTTGAAAAGTCTGCTGTACCTTCCCTATAAGTTGCATGGGGGTGACCAAAGTTGCTGAAACATGTTTATTTGTGCTGCAAAACACGTTTTGACACTTTCTGCACACTAGGGTGAAGAGCTGAGTCAGTGAGCACTTCTGAGCCTGGCAGGTACATTGGGATTCAACAGTCTGTCAAAACGCGTTTATTTCGGGCTGAAAAACACGTTTTGAAAAGTCTGCTGTACCTTCCCTATAAGTTGCATGGAGGTGACCAAAGTTGCTGAAACATGTTTATTTGTGCTGCAAAACACGTTTTGACACTTTCTGCACACTAGGGTGAAGAGCTGAGTCAGTGAGCACTTCTGAGCCTGCCAGGTACATTGGGATTCAACAGTCTGTCAAAACGCGTTTATTTCGGGCTGAAAAACACGTTTTGAAAAGTCTGCTGTACCTTCCCTATAAGTTGCATGGGGGTGACCAAAGTTGCTGAAACATGTTTATTTGTGCTGCAAAACACGTATTGACACTTTCTGCACACTGGGGTGAAGAGCTGAGTCAGTGAGCACTTCTGAGCCTGGCAGGTACATTGGGATTCAACAGTCTGTCAAAACGCGTTTATTTCGGGCTGAAAAACACGTTTTGAAAAGTCTGCTGTACCTTCCCTATAAGTTACATGGGGGTGACCAAAGTTGCTGAAACATGTTTATTTGTGCTGCAAAACACGTTTTGACACTTTCTGCACACTGGGGTGAAGAGCTGAGTCAGTGAGCACTTCTGAGCCTGGCAGGTACATTGGGATTCAACAGTCTGTCAAAACGCGTTTATTTCGGGCTGAAAAACACGTTTTGAAAAGTCAGCTGTTCCTTCCCTATAAGTTACATGGGGGTGACCAAAGTTGCTGAAACATGTTTATTTGTGCTGCAAAACACGTTTTGACACTTTCTGCACACTGGGGTGAAGAGCTGAGTCAGTGAGCACTTCTGAGCCTGGCAGGTACATTGGGATTCAACAGTCTGTCAAAACGCGTTTATTTCGGGCTGAAAAACACGTTTTGAAAAGTCTGCTGTACCTTCCCTATAAGTTGCATGGGGGTGACCAAAGTTGCTGAAACATGTTTATTTGTGCTGCAAAACACGTATTGACACTTTCTGCACACTGGGGTGAAGAGCTGAGTCAGTGAGCACTTCTGAGCCTGGCAGGTACATTGGGATTCAACAGTCTGTCAAAACGCGTTTATTTCGGGCTGAAAAACACGTTTTGAAAAGTCTGCTGTACCTTCCCTATAAGTTACATGGGGGTGACCAAAGTTGCTGAAACATGTTTATTTGTGCTGCAAAACACGTTTTGACACTTTCTGCACACTGGGGTGAAGAGCTGAGTCAGTGAGCACTTCTGAGCCTGGCAGGTACATTGGGATTCAACAGTCTGTCAAAACGCGTTTATTTCGGGCTGAAAAACACGTTTTGAAAAGTCTGCTGTACCTTCCCTATAAGTTGCATGGGGGTGACCAAAGTTGCTGAAACATGTTTATTTGTGCTGCAAAACACGTTTTGACACTTTCTGCACACTGGGGTGAAGAGCTGAGTCAGTGAGCACTTCTGAGCCTGGCAGGTACATTGGGATTCAACAGTCTGTCAAAACGCGTTTATTTCGGGCTGAAAAACACGTTTTGAAAAGTCTGCTGCACCTTCCCTATAAGTTGCATTGGGGTGACCAAAGTTGCTGAAACATGTTTATTTGTGCTGCAAAACACGTTTTGACACTTTCTGCACACTGGGGTGAAGAGCTGAGTCAGTGAGCACTTCTGAGCCTGGCAGGTACATTGGGATTCAACAGTCTGTCAAAACGCGTTTATTTCGGGCTGAAAAACACGTTTTGAAAAGTCTGCTGTACCTTCCCTATAAGTTACATGGGGGTGACCAAAGTTGCTGAAACATGTTTATTTGTGCTGCAAAACACGTTTTGACACTTTCTGCACACTGGGGTGAAGAGCTGAGTCAGTGAGCACTTCTGAGCCTGGCAGGTACATTGGGATTCAACAGTCTGTCAAAACGCGTTTATTTCGGGCTGAAAAACACGTTTTGAAAAGTCAGCTGTTCCTTCCCTATAAGTTACATGGGGGTGACCAAAGTTGCTGAAACATGTTTATTTGTGCTGCAAAACACGTTTTGACACTTTCTGCACACTGGGGTGAAGAGCTGAGTCAGTGAGCACTTCTGAGCCTGGCAGGTACATTGGGATTCAACAGTCTGTCAAAACGCGTTTATTTCGGGCTGAAAAACACGTTTTGAAAAGTCTGCTGTACCTTCCCTATAAGTTGCATGGGGGTGACCAAAGTTGCTGAAACATGTTTATTTGTGCTGCAAAACACGTATTGACACTTTCTGCACACTGGGGTGAAGAGCTGAGTCAGTGAGCACTTCTGAGCCTGGCAGGTACATTGGGATTCAACAGTTTGTCAAAACGCGTTTATTTCGGGCTGAAAAACACGTTTTGAAAAGTCTGCTTTACCTTCCCTATAAGTTACATGGGGGTGACCAAAGTTGCTGAAACATGTTTATTTGTGCTGCAAAACACGTTTTGACACTTTCTGCACACTGGGGTGAAGAGCTGAGTCAGTGAGCACTTCTGAGCCTGGCAGGTACATTGGGATTCAACAGTCTGTCAAAACGCGTTTATTTCGGGCTGAAAAACACGTTTTGAAAAGTCTGCTGTACCTTCCCTATAAGTTGCATGGGGGTGACCAAAGTTGCTGAAACATGTTTATTTGTGCTGCAAAACACGTATTGACACTTTCTGCACACTGGGGTGAAGAGCTGAGTCAGTGAGCACTTCTGAGCCTGGCAGGTACATTGGGATTCAACAGTCTGTCAAAACGCGTTTATTTCGGGCTGAAAAACACGTTTTGAAAAGTCTGCTGTACCTTCCCTATAAGTTGCATTGGGGTGACCAAAGTTGCTGAAACATGTTTATTTGTGCTGCAAAACACGTTTTGACACTTTCTGCACACTGGGGTGAAGAGCTGAGTCAGTGAGCACTTCTGAGCCTGGCAGGTACATTGGGATTCAACAGTCTGTCAAAACGCGTTTATTTCGGGCTGAAAAACACGTTTTGAAAAGTCTGCTGTACCTTCCCTATAAGTTGCATGGGGGTGACCAAAGTTGCTGAAACATGTTTATTTGTGCTGCAAAACACGTATTGACACTTTCTGCACACTGGGGTGAAGAGCTGAGTCAGTGAGCACTTCTGAGCCTGGCAGGTACATTGGGATTCAACAGTCTGTCAAAACGCGTTTATTTCGGGCTGAAAAACACGTTTTGAAAAGTCTGCTGTACCTTCCCTATAAGTTGCATGGGGGTGACCAAAGTTGCTGAAACATGTTTATTTGTGCTGCAAAACACGTATTGACACTTTCTGCACACTGGGGTGAAGAGCTGAGTCAGTGAGCACGTCTGAGCCTGGCAGGTACATTGGGATTCAACAGTCTGTCAAAACGCGTTTATTTCGGGCTGAAAAACACGTTTTGAAAAGTCTGCTGTACCTTCCCTATAAGTTGCATTGGGGTGACCAAAGTTGCTGAAACATGTTTATTTGTGCTGCAAAACACGTATTGACACTTTCTGCACACTGGGGTGAAGAGCTGAGTCAGTGAGCACTTCTGAGCCTGGCAGGTACATTGGGATTCAACAGTCTGTCAAAACGCGTTTATTTCGGGCTGAAAAACACGTTTTGAAAAGTCTGCTGTACCTTCCCTATAAGTTGCATGGGGGTGACCAAAGTTGCTGAAACATGTTTATTTGTGCTGCAAAACACGTATTGACACTTTCTGCACACTGGGGTGAAGAGCTGAGTCAGTGAGCACTTCTGAGCCTGGCAGGTACATTGGGATTCAACAGTCTGTCAAAACGCGTTTATTTCGGGCTGAAAAACACGTTTTGAAAAGTCTGCTGTACCTTCCCTATAAGTTACATGGGGGTGACCAAAGTTGCTGAAACATGTTTATTTGTGCTGCAAAACACGTTTTGACACTTTCTGCACACTGGGGTGAAGAGCTGAGTCAGTGAGCACTTCTGAGCCTGGCAGGTACATTGGGATTCAACAGTCTGTCAAAACGCGTTTATTTCGGGCTGAAAAACACGTTTTGAAAAGTCTGCTGTACCTTCCCTATAAGTTGCATGGGGGTGACCAAAGTTGCTGAAACATGTTTATTTGTGCTGCAAAACACGTATTGACACTTTCTGCACACTGGGGTGAAGAGCTGAGTCAGTGAGCACTTCTGAGCCTGGCAGGTACATTGGGATTCAACAGTCTGTCAAAACGCGTTTATTTCGGGCTGAAAAACACGTTTTGAAAAGTCTGCTGTACCTTCCCTATAAGTTGCATTGGGGTGACCAAAGTTGCTGAAACATGTTTATTTGTGCTGCAAAACACGTTTTGACACTTTCTGCACACTGGGGTGAAGAGCTGAGTCAGTGAGCACTTCTGAGCCTGGCAGGTACATTGGGATTCAACAGTCTGTCAAAACGCGTTTATTTCGGGCTGAAAAACACGTTTTGAAAAGTCTGCTGTACCTTCCCTATAAGTTACATGGGGGTGACCAAAGTTGCTGAAACATGTTTATTTGTGCTGCAAAACACGTTTTGACACTTTCTGCACACTGGGGTGAAGAGCTGAGTCAGTGAGCACTTCTGAGCCTGGCAGGTACATTGGGATTCAACAGTCTGTCAAAACGCGTTTATTTCGGGCTGAAAAACACGTTTTGAAAAGTCAGCTGTTCCTTCCCTATAAGTTACATGGGGGTGACCAAAGTTGCTGAAACATGTTTATTTGTGCTGCAAAACACGTTTTGACACTTTCTGCACACTGGGGTGAAGAGCTGAGTCAGTGAGCACTTCTGAGCCTGGCAGGTACATTGGGATTCAACAGTCTGTCAAAACGCGTTTATTTCGGGCTGAAAAACACGTTTTGAAAAGTCTGCTGTACCTTCCCTATAAGTTGCATGGGGGTGACCAAAGTTGCTGAAACATGTTTATTTGTGCTGCAAAACACGTATTGACACTTTCTGCACACTGGGGTGAAGAGCTGAGTCAGTGAGCACTTCTGAGCCTGGCAGGTACATTGGGATTCAACAGTTTGTCAAAACGCGTTTATTTCGGGCTGAAAAACACGTTTTGAAAAGTCTGCTGTACCTTCCCTATAAGTTACATGGGGGTGACCAAAGTTGCTGAAACATGTTTATTTGTGCTGCAAAACACGTTTTGACACTTTCTGCACACTGGGGTGAAGAGCTGAGTCAGTGAGCACTTCTGAGCCTGGCAGGTACATTGGGATTCAACAGTCTGTCAAAACGCGTTTATTTCGGGCTGAAAAACACGTTTTGAAAAGTCTGCTGTACCTTCCCTATAAGTTGCATGGGGGTGACCAAAGTTGCTGAAACATGTTTATTTGTGCTGCAAAACACGTATTGACACTTTCTGCACACTGGGGTGAAGAGCTGAGTCAGTGAGCACTTCTGAGCCTGGCAGGTACATTGGGATTCAACAGTCTGTCAAAACGCGTTTATTTCGGGCTGAAAAACACGTTTTGAAAAGTCTGCTGTACCTTCCCTATAAGTTGCATGGGGGTGACCAAAGTTGCTGAAACATGTTTATTTGTGCTGCAAAACACGTTTTGACACTTTCTGCACACTGGGGTGAAGAGCTGAGTCAGTGAGCACTTCTGAGCCTGGCAGGTACATTGGGATTCAACAGTCTGTCAAAACGCGTTTATTTCGGGCTGAAAAACACGTTTTGAAAAGTCTGCTGTACCTTCCCTATAAGTTGCATGGGGGTGACCAAAGTTGCTGAAACATGTTTATTTGTGCTGCAAAACACGTATTGACACTTTCTGCACACTGGGGTGAAGAGCTGAGTCAGTGAGCACTTCTGAGCCTGGCAGGTACATTGGGATTCAACAGTCTGTCAAAACGCGTTTATTTCGGGCTGAAAAACACGTTTTGAAAAGTCTGCTGTACCTTCCCTATAAGTTGCATGGGGGTGACCAAAGTTGCTGAAACATGTTTATTTGTGCTGCAAAACACGTATTGACACTTTCTGCACACTGGGGTGAAGAGCTGAGTCAGTGAGCACTTCTGAGCCTGGCAGGTACATTGGGATTCAACAGTCTGTCAAAACGCGTTTATTTCGGGCTGAAAAACACGTTTTGAAAAGTCTGCTGTACCTTCCCTATAAGTTACATGGGGGTGACCAAAGTTGCTGAAACATGTTTATTTGTGCTGCAAAACACGTTTTGACACTTTCTGCACACTGGGGTGAAGAGCTGAGTCAGTGAGCACTTCTGAGCCTGGCAGGTACATTGGGATTCAACAGTCTGTCAAAACGCGTTTATTTCGGGCTGAAAAACACGTTTTGAAAAGTCTGCTGTACCTTCCCTATAAGTTGCATGGGGGTGACCAATGTTGCTGAAACATGTTTATTTGTGCTGCAAAACACGTATTGACACTTTCTGCACACTGGGGTGAAGAGCTGAGTCAGTGAGCACTTCTGAGCCTGGCAGGTACATTGGGATTCAACAGTCTGTCAAAACGCGTTTATTTCGGGCTGAAAAACACGTTTTGAAAAGTCTGCTGTACCTTCCCTATAAGTTGCATTGGGGTGACCAAAGTTGCTGAAACATGTTTATTTGTGCTGCAAAACACGTTTTGACACTTTCTGCACACTGGGGTGAAGAGCTGAGTCAGTGAGCACTTCTGAGCCTGGCAGGTACATTGGGATTCAACAGTCTGTCAAAACGCGTTTATTTCGGGCTGAAAAACACGTTTTGAAAAGTCTGCTGTACCTTCCCTATAAGTTGCATGGGGGTGACCAAAGTTGCTGAAACATGTTTATTTGTGCTGCAAAACACGTATTGACACTTTCTGCACACTGGGGTGAAGAGCTGAGTCAGTGAGCACTTCTGAGCCTGGCATGTACATTGGGATTCAACGGTCTGTCAAAACGCGTTTATTTCGGGCTGAAAAACACGTTTTGAAAAGTCTGCTGTACCTTCCCTATAAGTTGCATGGGGGTGACCAAAGTTGCTGAAACATGTTTATTTGTGCTGCAAAACACGTATTGACACTTTCTGCACACTGGGGTGAAGAGCTGAGTCAGTGAGCACTTCTGAGCCTGGCAG
>NW_028296843.1:0-22874 GCF_055471065.1 Atractosteus spatula | reverse complement strand
AACTTATAGGGCAGGAACAGCACAGTTTTCAAAACGTGTTTTTCAGCCTGAAATAAACGCTTTTTCTCAGCACTTGGAATCACAGTGTAACTGCTTGGCTCAGAAGAGCACACTGAGTCAGCCCTTAACCCCAGTGATCAAAAATTGTCAAAACGTGTTTTTCAGCAGAAATAAACACGTTTTGGCAACTTTGGTCACCCCCATGTAAGTTATAGGGCAGGAACAGCACAGTTTTCAAAACGTGTTTTTCAGCCCGAAATAAACGCGTTTTTTCAGCCCTTGGAATCGCAGTGTAACTGCCTGGCTCAGAATAGCACACTGAGTCAGCCCTTTACCCCAGTGATCAGAAATTGTCAAAACGTGTTTTTCAGCAGAAATAAACACGTTTTGGCAACTTTGGTCACCCCCATGTAAGTTATAGGGCAGGAACAGCACAGTTTTCAAAACGTGTTTTTCAGCCCGAAATAAACGCTTTTTCTCAGCTCTTGGAATCGCAGTGTAACTGCCTGGCTCAGAAAAGCACACTGAGTCAGCCCTTCACCCCAGTGATCAGAAATTGTCAAAACGTGTTTTTCAGCAGAAATAAACACGTTTTGGCAACTTTGGTCACCCCCATGTAAGTTATAGGGTAGGAACAGCACAGTTTTCAAAACGTGTTTTTCAGCCCGAAATAAACGCATTTTCTCAGCCCTTAGAATCGCAGTGTAACTGCCTGGCTCAGAAGAGCACACTGAGTCAGCCCTTAACCCCAGTGATCAGAAATTGTCAAAACGTGTTTTTCAGCAGAAATAAACACGTTTTGGCAACTTTGGTCACCCCCATGTAAGTTATAGGGCAGGAACAGCACAGTTTTCAAAACGTGTTTTTCAGCCCGAAATAAACGCTTTTTCACAGCACTTGGAATCGCAGTGTAACTGCTTGGCTCAGAAGAGCACACTGAGTCAGCCCTTCACCCCAGTGATCAGAAATTGTCAAAACGTGTTTTTCAGCAGAAATAAACACGTTTTGGCAACTTTGGTCACCCCCATGTAAGTTATAGGGCAGGAACAGCACAGTTTTCAAAACGTGTTTTTCAGCCCGAAATAAACGCTTTTTCTCAGCACTTGGAATCGCAGTGTAACTGCTTGGCTCAGAAGAGCACACTGAGTCAGCCCTTAACCCCAGTGATCAGAAATTGTCAAAACATGTTTTTCAGCAGAAATAAACACGTTTTGGCAACTTTGGTCACCCCCATGTAAGTTATAGGGCAGGAACAGCATAGTTTTCAAAACGTGTTTTTCAGCCTGAAATAAACGCTTTTTTTCAGCACTTGGAATCGCAGTGTAACTGCTTGGCTCAGAAGAGCACACTGAGTCAGCCCTTAACCCCAGTGATCAGAAATTGTCAAAACATGTTTTTCAGCAGAAATAAACACGTTTTGGCAACTTTGGTCACCCCCATGTAAGTTATAGGGCAGGAACAGCACAGTTTTCAAAACGTGTTTTTCAGCCCGAAATAAACGCGTTTTTTCAGCCCTTGGAATCGCAGTGTAACTGCCTGGCTCAGAAGAGCACACTGAGTCAGCCCTTTACCCCAGTGATCAGAAATTGTCAAAACGTGTTTTTCAGCAGAAATAAACACGTTTTGGCAACTTTGGTCACCCCCATGTAAGTTATAGGGCAGGAACAGCACAGTTTTCAAAACGTGTTTTTCAGCCCGAAATAAACGCGTTTTTTCAGCCCTTGGAATCGCAGTGTAACTGCCTGGCTCAGAAGAGCACACTGAGTCAGCCCTTTACCCCAGTGATCAGAAATTGTCAAAACGTGTTTTTCAGCAGAAATAAACACGTTTTGGCAACTTTGGTCACCCCCATGTAAGTTATAGGGCAGGAACAGCACAGTTTTCAAAACGTGTTTTTCAGCCCGAAATAAACGCTATTTCTAAGCCCTTGGAATCGCAGTGTAGCTGCCTGGCTCAGAAGAGCACACTGAGTCAGCCCTTAACCCCAGTGATCAGAAATTGTCAAAACGTGTTTTTCAGCAGAAATAAACACGTTTTGGCAACTTTGGTCACCCCCATGTAAGTTATAGGGCAGGAACAGCACAGTTTTCAAAACGTGTTTTTCAGCACGAAATAAACGCTTTTTCTCAGCACTTGGAATCACAGTGTAACTGCTTGGCTCAGAAGAGCACACTGAGTCAGCCCTTAACCCCAGTGATCAAAAATTGTCAAAACGTGTTTTTCAGCAGAAATAAACACGTTTTGGCAACTTTGGTCACCCCCATGTAAGTTATAGGGCAGGAACAGCACAGTTTTCAAAACGTGTTTTTCAGCCCGAAATAAACGCGTTTTTTCAGCCCTTGGAATCGCAGTGTAACTGCCTGGCTCAGAATAGCACACTGAGTCAGCCCTTTACCCCAGTGATCAGAAATTGTCAAAACGTGTTTTTCAGCAGAAATAAACACGTTTTGGCAACTTTGGTCACCCCCATGTAAGTTATAGGGCAGGAACAGCACAGTTTTCAAAACGTGTTTTTCAGCCCGAAATAAACGCTTTTTCTCAGCTCTTGGAATCGCAGTGTAACTGCCTGGCTCAGAAAAGCACACTGAGTCAGCCCTTCACCCCAGTGATCAGAAATTGTCAAAACGTGTTTTTCAGCAGAAATAAACACGTTTTGGCAACTTTGGTCACCCCCATGTAAGTTATAGGGTAGGAACAGCACAGTTTTCAAAACGTGTTTTTCAGCCCGAAATAAACGCATTTTCTCAGCCCTTAGAATCGCAGTGTAACTGCCTGGCTCAGAAGAGCACACTGAGTCAGCCCTTAACCCCAGTGATCAGAAATTGTCAAAACGTGTTTTTCAGCAGAAATAAACACGTTTTGGCAACTTTGGTCACCCCCATGTAAGTTATAGGGCAGGAACAGCACAGTTTTCAAAACGTGTTTTTCAGCCCGAAATAAACGCTTTTTCACAGCACTTGGAATCGCAGTGTAACTGCTTGGCTCAGAAGAGCACACTGAGTCAGCCCTTCACCCCAGTGATCAGAAATTGTCAAAACGTGTTTTTCAGCAGAAATAAACACGTTTTGGCAACTTTGGTCACCCCCATGTAAGTTATAGGGAAGGAACAGCACAGTTTTCAAAACGTGTTTTTCAGCCCGAAATAAACGCTTTTTCTCAGCACTTGGAATCGCAGTGTAACTGCCTGGCTCAGAAGAGCACACTGAGTCAGCCCTTAACCCCAGTGATCAGAAATTGTCAAAACATGTTTTTCAGCAGAAATAAACACGTTTTGGCAACTTTGGTCACCCCCATGTAAGTTATAGGGCAGGAACAGCATAGTTTTCAAAACGTGTTTTTCAGCCTGAAATAAACGCTTTTTTTCAGCACTTGGAATCGCAGTGTAACTGCTTGGCTCAGAAGAGCACACTGAGTCAGCCCTTAACCCCAGTGATCAGAAATTGTCAAAACATGTTTTTCAGCAGAAATAAACACGTTTTGGCAACTTTGGTCACCCCCATGTAAGTTATAGGGCAGGAACAGCACAGTTTTCAAAACGTGTTTTTCAGCCCGAAATAAACGCGTTTTTTCAGCCCTTGGAATCGCAGTGTAACTGCCTGGCTCAGAAGAGCACACTGAGTCAGCCCTTTACCCCAGTGATCAGAAATTGTCAAAACGTGTTTTTCAGCAGAAATAAACACGTTTTGGCAACTTTGGTCACCCCCATGTAAGTTATAGGGCAGGAACAGCACAGTTTTCAAAACGTGTTTTTCAGCCCGAAATAAACGCGTTTTTTCAGCCCTTGGAATCGCAGTGTAACTGCCTGGCTCAGAAGAGCACACTGAGTCAGCCCTTTACCCCAGTGATCAGAAATTGTCAAAACGTGTTTTTCAGCAGAAATAAACACGTTTTGGCAACTTTGGTCACCCCCATGTAAGTTATAGGGCAGGAACAGCACAGTTTTCAAAACGTGTTTTTCAGCCCGAAATAAACGCTATTTCTCAGCCCTTGGAATCGCAGTGTAGCTGCCTGGCTCAGAAGAGCACACTGAGTCAGCCCTTAACCCCAGTTATCAGAAATTGTCAAAACGTGTTTTTCAGCAGAAATAAACACGTTTTGGCAACTTTGGTCACCCCCATGTAAGTTATAGGGCAGGAACAGCACAGTTTTCAAAACGTGTTTTTCAGCACGAAATAAACGCTTTTTCTCAGCACTTGGAATCGCAGTGTAACTGCTTGGCTCAGAAGAGCACACTGAGTCAGCCCTTAACCCCAGTGATCAGAAATGGTCAAAACGTGTTTTTCAGCAGAAATAAACACGTTTTTGCAACTTTGGTCACCAACATGTAACTTATAGGGCAGGAACAGCACAGTTTTAAAAACGTGTTTTTCAGCCTGAAATAAACGCTTTATCTCAGCACTTGGAATCACAGTGTAACTGCTTGGCTCAGAAGAGCACACTGAGTCAGCCCTTCACCCCAGTGATCAGAAATTGTCAAAACGTGTTTTTCAGCAGAAATAAACACGTTTTGGCAACTTTGGTCACCCCCATGTAAGTTATAGGGCAGGAACAGCACAGTTTTCAAAACGTGTTTTTCAGCCCGAAATAAACGCATTTTCTCAGCTCTTAGAATCGCAGTGTAACTGCCTGTCTCAGAAGAGCACACTGAGTCAGCCCTTAACCCTAGTGATCAGAAATTGTCAAAACGTGTTTTTCAGCAGAAATAAACACGTTTTGGCAACTTTGTTCACCCCCATGTAAGTTATAGGGCAGGAACAGCACAGTTTTCAAAACGTGTTTTTCAGCCTGAAATAAACGCTTTTTCTCAGCACTTGGAATCACAGTGTAACTGCTTGGCTCAGAAGAGCACACTGAGTCAGCCCTTAACCCCAGTGATCAAAAATTGTCAAAACGTGTTTTTCAGCAGAAATAAACACGTTTTGGCAACTTTGGTCACCCCCATGTAAGTTATAGGGCAGGAACAGCACAGTTTTCAAAACGTGTTTTTCAGCCCGAAATAAACGCGTTTTTTCAGCCCTTGGAATCGCAGTGTAACTGCCTGGCTCAGAATAGCACACTGAGTCAGCCCTTTACCCCAGTGATCAGAAATTGTCAAAACGTGTTTTTCAGCAGAAATAAACACGTTTTGGCAACTTTGGTCACCCCCATGTAAGTTATAGGGCAGGAACAGCACAGTTTTCAAAACGTGTTTTTCAGCCCGAAATAAACGCTTTTTCTCAGCTCTTGGAATCGCAGTGTAACTGCCTGGCTCAGAAAAGCACACTGAGTCAGCCCTTCACCCCAGTGATCAGAAATTGTCAAAACGTGTTTTTCAGCAGAAATAAACACGTTTTGGCAACTTTGGTCACCCCCATGTAAGTTATAGGGTAGGAACAGCACAGTTTTCAAAACGTGTTTTTCAGCCCGAAATAAACGCATTTTCTCAGCCCTTAGAATCGCAGTGTAACTGCCTGGCTCAGAAGAGCACACTGAGTCAGCCCTTAACCCCAGTGATCAGAAATTGTCAAAACGTGTTTTTCAGCAGAAATAAACACGTTTTGGCAACTTTGGTCACCCCCATGTAAGTTATAGGGCAGGAACAGCACAGTTTTCAAAACGTGTTTTTCAGCCCGAAATAAACGCTTTTTCACAGCACTTGGAATCGCAGTGTAACTGCTTGGCTCAGAAGAGCACACTGAGTCAGCCCTTCACCCCAGTGATCAGAAATTGTCAAAACGTGTTTTTCAGCAGAAATAAACACGTTTTGGCAACTTTGGTCACCCCCATGTAAGTTATAGGGCAGGAACAGCACAGTTTTCAAAACGTGTTTTTCAGCCCGAAATAAACGCTTTTTCTCAGCACTTGGAATCGCAGTGTAACTGCTTGGCTCAGAAGAGCACACTGAGTCAGCCCTTAACCCCAGTGATCAGAAATTGTCAAAACATGTTTTTCAGCAGAAATAAACACGTTTTGGCAACTTTGGTCACCCCCATGTAAGTTATAGGGCAGGAACAGCATAGTTTTCAAAACGTGTTTTTCAGCCTGAAATAAACGCTTTTTTTCAGCACTTGGAATCGCAGTGTAACTGCTTGGCTCAGAAGAGCACACTGAGTCAGCCCTTAACCCCAGTGATCAGAAATTGTCAAAACATGTTTTTCAGCAGAAATAAACACGTTTTGGCAACTTTGGTCACCCCCATGTAAGTTATAGGGCAGGAACAGCACAGTTTTCAAAACGTGTTTTTCAGCCCGAAATAAACGCGTTTTTTCAGCCCTTGGAATCGCAGTGTAACTGCCTGGCTCAGAAGAGCACACTGAGTCAGCCCTTTACCCCAGTGATCAGAAATTGTCAAAACGTGTTTTTCAGCAGAAATAAACACGTTTTGGCAACTTTGGTCACCCCCATGTAAGTTATAGGGCAGGAACAGCACAGTTTTCAAAACGTGTTTTTCAGCCCGAAATAAACGCGTTTTTTCAGCCCTTGGAATCGCAGTGTAACTGCCTGGCTCAGAAGAGCACACTGAGTCAGCCCTTTACCCCAGTGATCAGAAATTGTCAAAACGTGTTTTTCAGCAGAAATAAACACGTTTTGGCAACTTTGGTCACCCCCATGTAAGTTATAGGGCAGGAACAGCACAGTTTTCAAAACGTGTTTTTCAGCCCGAAATAAACGCTATTTCTCAGCCCTTGGAATCGCAGTGTAGCTGCCTGGCTCAGAAGAGCACACTGAGTCAGCCCTTAACCCCAGTGATCAGAAATTGTCAAAACGTGTTTTTCAGCAGAAATAAACACGTTTTGGCAACTTTGGTCACCCCCATGTAAGTTATAGGGCAGGAACAGCACAGTTTTCAAAACGTGTTTTTCAGCCCGAAATAAACGCTTTTTCTCAGCTCTTGGAATCGCAGTGTAACTGCCTGGCTCAGAAAAGCACACTGAGTCAGCCCTTCACCCCAGTGATCAGAAATTGTCAAAACGTGTTTTTCAGCAGAAATAAACACGTTTTGGCAACTTTGGTCACCCCCATGTAAGTTATAGGGTAGGAACAGCACAGTTTTCAAAACGTGTTTTTCAGCCCGAAATAAACGCATTTTCTCAGCCCTTAGAATCGCAGTGTAACTGCCTGGCTCAGAAGAGCACACTGAGTCAGCCCTTAACCCCAGTGATCAGAAATTGTCAAAACGTGTTTTTCAGCAGAAATAAACACGTTTTGGCAACTTTGGTCACCCCCATGTAAGTTATAGGGCAGGAACAGCACAGTTTTCAAAACGTGTTTTTCAGCCCGAAATAAACGCTTTTTCACAGCACTTGGAATCGCAGTGTAACTGCTTGGCTCAGAAGAGCACACTGAGTCAGCCCTTCACCCCAGTGATCAGAAATTGTCAAAACGTGTTTTTCAGCAGAAATAAACACGTTTTGGCAACTTTGGTCACCCCCATGTAAGTTATAGGGCAGGAACAGCACAGTTTTCAAAACGTGTTTTTCAGCCCGAAATAAACGCTTTTTCTCAGCACTTGGAATCGCAGTGTAACTGCCTGGCTCAGAAGAGCACACTGAGTCAGCCCTTAACCCCAGTGATCAGAAATTGTCAAAACATGTTTTTCAGCAGAAATAAACACGTTTTGGCAACTTTGGTCACCCCCATGTAAGTTATAGGGCAGGAACAGCATAGTTTTCAAAACGTGTTTTTCAGCCTGAAATAAACGCTTTTTTTCAGCACTTGGAATCGCAGTGTAACTGCTTGGCTCAGAAGAGCACACTGAGTCAGCCCTTAACCCCAGTGATCAGAAATTGTCAAAACATGTTTTTCAGCAGAAATAAACACGTTTTGGCAACTTTGGTCACCCCCATGTAAGTTATAGGGCAGGAACAGCACAGTTTTCAAAACGTGTTTTTCAGCCCGAAATAAACGCGTTTTTTCAGCCCTTGGAATCGCAGTGTAACTGCCTGGCTCAGAAGAGCACACTGAGTCAGCCCTTTACCCCAGTGATCAGAAATTGTCAAAACGTGTTTTTCAGCAGAAATAAACACGTTTTGGCAACTTTGGTCACCCCCATGTAAGTTATAGGGCAGGAACAGCACAGTTTTCAAAACGTGTTTTTCAGCCCGAAATAAACGCGTTTTTTCAGCCCTTGGAATCGCAGTGTAACTGCCTGGCTCAGAAGAGCACACTGAGTCAGCCCTTTACCCCAGTGATCAGAAATTGTCAAAACGTGTTTTTCAGCAGAAATAAACACGTTTTGGCAACTTTGGTCACCCCCATGTAAGTTATAGGGCAGGAACAGCACAGTTTTCAAAACGTGTTTTTCAGCCCGAAATAAACGCTATTTCTCAGCCCTTGGAATCGCAGTGTAGCTGCCTGGCTCAGAAGAGCACACTGAGTCAGCCCTTAACCCCAGTGATCAGAAATTGTCAAAACGTGTTTTTCAGCAGAAATAAACACGTTTTGGCAACTTTGGTCACCCCCATGTAAGTTATAGGGCAGGAACAGCACAGTTTTCAAAACGTGTTTTTCAGCACGAAATAAACGCTTTTTCTCAGCACTTGGAATCGCAGTGTAACTGCTTGGCTCAGAAGAGCACACTGAGTCAGCCCTTAACCCCAGTGATCAGAAATGGTCAAAACGTGTTTTTCAGCAGAAATAAACACGTTTTTGCAACTTTGGTCACCAACATGTAACTTATAGGGCAGGAACAGCACAGTTTTAAAAACGTGTTTTTCAGCCTGAAATAAACGCTTTTTCTCAGCACTTGGAATCACAGTGTAACTGCTTGGCTCAGAAGAGCACACTGAGTCAGCCCTTCACCCCAGTGATCAGAAATTGTCAAAACGTGTTTTTCAGCAGAAATAAACACGTTTTGGCAACTTTGGTCACCCCCATGTAAGTTATAGGGCAGGAACAGCACAGTTTTCAAAACGTGTTTTTCAGCCCGAAATAAACGCATTTTCTCAGCTCTTAGAATCGCAGTGTAACTGCCTGTCTCAGAAGAGCACACTGAGTCAGCCCTTAACCCTAGTGATCAGAAATTGTCAAAACGTGTTTTTCAGCAGAAATAAACACGTTTTGGCAACTTTGTTCACCCCCATGTAAGTTATAGGGCAGGAACAGCACAGTTTTCAAAACGTGTTTTTCAGCCCGAAATAAACGCGTTTTCTCAGCCCTTGGAATCGCAGTGTAACTGCCTGTTTCAGAAGAGCCCACTGAGTCAGCCCTTAACCCGAAAATGCAGATATTGTCAAAACGTGTTTTTCAGCAGAAATAAACACGTTTTGGCAACTTTGGTCACCCCCATGTAAGTTATAGGGCAGGAACAGCCCACTTTTTAAAACGTGTTTTTCAGCACGAAATAAACGCTTTTTCTCAGCCCTTGGAATCGCAGTGTAACTGCCTGGCTCAGAAGAGCACACTGAGTCAGCCCTTAACCCCAGTGATCAGAAATTGTCAAAACGTGTTTTTCAGCAGAAATAAACACGTTTTGGCAACTTTGGTCACCCCCATGTAAGTTATAGGGCAGGAACAGCACAGTTTTCAAAACGTGTTTTTCAGCCCGAAATAAACGCTTTTTCTCAGCCCTTAGAATCGCAGTGTAACAGCCTGGCTCAGAAGAGCACACTGAGTCAGCCCTTAACCCCAGTGTGTAGAAATTGTCAAAACGTGTTTTTCAGCAGAAATAAACATGTTTTGGCAACTTTGGTCACCAACATGTAACTTATAGGGGAGGAACAGCATAGGTTTCAAAACGTGTTTTT
Organism: Atractosteus spatula; assembly: GCF_055471065.1. NCBI lineage: Eukaryota > Metazoa > Chordata > Actinopteri > Semionotiformes > Lepisosteidae > Atractosteus > Atractosteus spatula. Next base: position 13,149 of record NW_028296843.1, on the reverse strand, counting down.
CAGCCCGAAATACACGCGTTTTCTCAGCCCTTAGAATCGCAGTGTAACTGCTTGGCTCAGAAGAGCCCACTGTGTCAGCCCTTAACCCCAGTGTGCAGAAATTGTCAAAACGTGTTTTTCAGCAGAAATAAACACGTTTTTGCAACTTTGGTCACCAACATGTAACTTATAGGGCAGGAACAGCACAGTTTTAAAAACGTGTTTTTCAGCCCGAAATAAAGGCTTTTTCTCAGCACTTGGAATCGCAGTGTAACTGCTTGGCTCAGAAGAGCACACTGAGTCAGCCCTTAACCCCAGTGATCAGAAATTGTCAAAACATGTTTTTCAGCAGAAATAAACACGTTTTGGCAACTTTGGTCACCCCCATGTAAGTTATAGGGCATGAACAGCACAGTTTTCAAAACGTGTTTTTCAGCCCGAAATAAACGCGTTTTTTCAGCCCTTGGAATCGCAGTGTAACTGCCTGGCTCAGAAGAGCACACTGAGTCAGCCCTTTACCCCAGTGATCAGAAATTGTCAAAACGTGTTTTTCAGCAGAAATAAACACGTTTTGGCAACTTTGGTCACCCCCATGTAAGTTATAGGGCAGGAACAGCACAGTTTTCAAAACGTGTTTTTCAGCCCGAAATAAACGCGTTTTTTCAGCCCTTGGAATCGCAGTGTAACTGCCTGGCTCAGAAGAGCACACTGAGTCAGCCCTTTACCCCAGTGATCAGAAATTGTCAAAACGTGTTTTTCAGCAGAAATAAACACGTTTTGGCAACTTTGGTCACCCCCATGTAAGTTATAGGGCAGGAACAGCACAGTTTTCAAAACGTGTTTTTCAGCCCGAAATAAACGCTATTTCTCAGCCCTTGGAATCGCAGTGTAGCTGCCTGGCTCAGAAGAGCACACTGAGTCAGCCCTTAACCCCAGTGATCAGAAATTGTCAAAACGTGTTTTTCAGCAGAAATAAACACGTTTTGGCAACTTTGGTCACCCCCATGTAAGTTATAGGGCAGGAACAGCACAGTTTTCAAAACGTGTTTTTCAGCACGAAATAAACGCTTTTTCTCAGCACTTGGAATCGCAGTGTAACTGCTTGGCTCAGAAGAGCACACTGAGTCAGCCCTTAACCCCAGTGATCAGAAATGGTCAAAACGTGTTTTTCAGCAGAAATAAACACGTTTTTGCAACTTTGGTCACCAACATGTAACTTATAGGGCAGGAACAGCACAGTTTTAAAAACGTGTTTTTCAGCCTGAAATAAACGCTTTTTCTCAGCACTTGGAATCACAGTGTAACTGCTTGGCTCAGAAGAGCACACTGAGTCAGCCCTTCACCCCAGTGATCAGAAATTGTCAAAACGTGTTTTTCAGCAGAAATAAACACGTTTTGGCAACTTTGGTCACCCCCATGTAAGTTATAGGGCAGGAACAGCACAGTTTTCAAAACGTGTTTTTCAGCCCGAAATAAACGCATTTTCTCAGCTCTTAGAATCGCAGTGTAACTGCCTGTCTCAGAAGAGCACACTGAGTCAGCCCTTAACCCTAGTGATCAGAAATTGTCAAAACGTGTTTTTCAGCAGAAATAAACACGTTTTGGCAACTTTGTTCACCCCCATGTAAGTTATAGGGCAGGAACAGCAAAGTTTTCAAAACGTGTTTTTCAGCCCGAAATAAACGCGTTTTCTCATCCCTTGGAATCGCAGTGTAACTGCCTGGCTCAGAAGAGCCCACTGAGTCAGCCCTTAACCCCAATGTGTAGAAATTGTCAAAACGTGTTTTTCAGCAGAAATAAACACGTTTTGGCAACTTTGGTCACCCCCATGTAAGTTATAGGGCAGGAACAGCACAGTTTTCAAAACGTGTTTTTCAGCCCGAAATAAACGCATTTTCTCAGCTCTTAGAATCGCAGTGTAACTGCCTGTCTCAGAAGAGCACACTGAGTCAGCCCTTAACCCTAGTGATCAGAAATTGTCAAAACGTGTTTTTCAGCAGAAATAAACACGTTTTGGCAACTTTGTTCACCCCCATGTAAGTTATAGGGCAGGAACAGCACAGTTTTCAAAACGTGTTTTTCAGCCTGAAATAAACGCTTTTTCTCAGCACTTGGAATCACAGTGTAACTGCTTGGCTCAGAAGAGCACACTGAGTCAGCCCTTAACCCCAGTGATCAAAAATTGTCAAAACGTGTTTTTCAGCAGAAATAAACACGTTTTGGCAACTTTGGTCACCCCCATGTAAGTTATAGGGCAGGAACAGCACAGTTTTCAAAACGTGTTTTTCAGCCCGAAATAAACGCGTTTTTTCAGCCCTTGGAATCGCAGTGTAACTGCCTGGCTCAGAATAGCACACTGAGTCAGCCCTTTACCCCAGTGATCAGAAATTGTCAAAACGTGTTTTTCAGCAGAAATAAACACGTTTTGGCAACTTTGGTCACCCCCATGTAAGTTATAGGGCAGGAACAGCACAGTTTTCAAAACGTGTTTTTCAGCCCGAAATAAACGCTTTTTCTCAGCTCTTGGAATCGCAGTGTAACTGCCTGGCTCAGAAAAGCACACTGAGTCAGCCCTTCACCCCAGTGATCAGAAATTGTCAAAACGTGTTTTTCAGCAGAAATAAACACGTTTTGGCAACTTTGGTCACCCCCATGTAAGTTATAGGGTAGGAACAGCACAGTTTTCAAAACGTGTTTTTCAGCCCGAAATAAACGCATTTTCTCAGCCCTTAGAATCGCAGTGTAACTGCCTGGCTCAGAAGAGCACACTGAGTCAGCCCTTAACCCCAGTGATCAGAAATTGTCAAAACGTGTTTTTCAGCAGAAATAAACACGTTTTGGCAACTTTGGTCACCCCCATGTAAGTTATAGGGCAGGAACAGCACAGTTTTCAAAACGTGTTTTTCAGCCCGAAATAAACGCTTTTTCACAGCACTTGGAATCGCAGTGTAACTGCTTGGCTCAGAAGAGCACACTGAGTCAGCCCTTCACCCCAGTGATCAGAAATTGTCAAAACGTGTTTTTCAGCAGAAATAAACACGTTTTGGCAACTTTGGTCACCCCCATGTAAGTTATAGGGCAGGAACAGCACAGTTTTCAAAACGTGTTTTTCAGCCCGAAATAAACGCTTTTTCTCAGCACTTGGAATCGCAGTGTAACTGCTTGGCTCAGAAGAGCACACTGAGTCAGCCCTTAACCCCAGTGATCAGAAATTGTCAAAACATGTTTTTCAGCAGAAATAAACACGTTTTGGCAACTTTGGTCACCCCCATGTAAGTTATAGGGCAGGAACAGCATAGTTTTCAAAACGTGTTTTTCAGCCTGAAATAAACGCTTTTTTTCAGCACTTGGAATCGCAGTGTAACTGCTTGGCTCAGAAGAGCACACTGAGTCAGCCCTTAACCCCAGTGATCAGAAATTGTCAAAACATGTTTTTCAGCAGAAATAAACACGTTTTGGCAACTTTGGTCACCCCCATGTAAGTTATAGGGCAGGAACAGCACAGTTTTCAAAACGTGTTTTTCAGCCCGAAATAAACGCGTTTTTTCAGCCCTTGGAATCGCAGTGTAACTGCCTGGCTCAGAAGAGCACACTGAGTCAGCCCTTTACCCCAGTGATCAGAAATTGTCAAAACGTGTTTTTCAGCAGAAATAAACACGTTTTGGCAACTTTGGTCACCCCCATGTAAGTTATAGGGCAGGAACAGCACAGTTTTCAAAACGTGTTTTTCAGCCCGAAATAAACGCGTTTTTTCAGCCCTTGGAATCGCAGTGTAACTGCCTGGCTCAGAAGAGCACACTGAGTCAGCCCTTTACCCCAGTGATCAGAAATTGTCAAAACGTGTTTTTCAGCAGAAATAAACACGTTTTGGCAACTTTGGTCACCCCCATGTAAGTTATAGGGCAGGAACAGCACAGTTTTCAAAACGTGTTTTTCAGCCCGAAATAAACGCTATTTCTCAGCCCTTGGAATCGCAGTGTAGCTGCCTGGCTCAGAAGAGCACACTGAGTCAGCCCTTAACCCCAGTGATCAGAAATTGTCAAAACGTGTTTTTCAGCAGAAATAAACACGTTTTGGCAACTTTGGTCACCCCCATGTAAGTTATAGGGCAGGAACAGCACAGTTTTCAAAACGTGTTTTTCAGCCCGAAATAAACGCTTTTTCTCAGCTCTTGGAATCGCAGTGTAACTGCCTGGCTCAGAAAAGCACACTGAGTCAGCCCTTCACCCCAGTGATCAGAAATTGTCAAAACGTGTTTTTCAGCAGAAATAAACACGTTTTGGCAACTTTGGTCACCCCCATGTAAGTTATAGGGTAGGAACAGCACAGTTTTCAAAACGTGTTTTTCAGCCCGAAATAAACGCATTTTCTCAGCCCTTAGAATCGCAGTGTAACTGCCTGGCTCAGAAGAGCACACTGAGTCAGCCCTTAACCCCAGTGATCAGAAATTGTCAAAACGTGTTTTTCAGCAGAAATAAACACGTTTTGGCAACTTTGGTCACCCCCATGTAAGTTATAGGGCAGGAACAGCACAGTTTTCAAAACGTGTTTTTCAGCCCGAAATAAACGCTTTTTCACAGCACTTGGAATCGCAGTGTAACTGCTTGGCTCAGAAGAGCACACTGAGTCAGCCCTTCACCCCAGTGATCAGAAATTGTCAAAACGTGTTTTTCAGCAGAAATAAACACGTTTTGGCAACTTTGGTCACCCCCATGTAAGTTATAGGGCAGGAACAGCACAGTTTTCAAAACGTGTTTTTCAGCCCGAAATAAACGCTTTTTCTCAGCACTTGGAATCGCAGTGTAACTGCCTGGCTCAGAAGAGCACACTGAGTCAGCCCTTAACCCCAGTGATCAGAAATTGTCAAAACATGTTTTTCAGCAGAAATAAACACGTTTTGGCAACTTTGGTCACCCCCATGTAAGTTATAGGGCAGGAACAGCATAGTTTTCAAAACGTGTTTTTCAGCCTGAAATAAACGCTTTTTTTCAGCACTTGGAATCGCAGTGTAACTGCTTGGCTCAGAAGAGCACACTGAGTCAGCCCTTAACCCCAGTGATCAGAAATTGTCAAAACATGTTTTTCAGCAGAAATAAACACGTTTTGGCAACTTTGGTCACCCCCATGTAAGTTATAGGGCAGGAACAGCACAGTTTTCAAAACGTGTTTTTCAGCCCGAAATAAACGCGTTTTTTCAGCCCTTGGAATCGCAGTGTAACTGCCTGGCTCAGAAGAGCACACTGAGTCAGCCCTTTACCCCAGTGATCAGAAATTGTCAAAACGTGTTTTTCAGCAGAAATAAACACGTTTTGGCAACTTTGGTCACCCCCATGTAAGTTATAGGGCAGGAACAGCACAGTTTTCAAAACGTGTTTTTCAGCCCGAAATAAACGCGTTTTTTCAGCCCTTGGAATCGCAGTGTAACTGCCTGGCTCAGAAGAGCACACTGAGTCAGCCCTTTACCCCAGTGATCAGAAATTGTCAAAACGTGTTTTTCAGCAGAAATAAACACGTTTTGGCAACTTTGGTCACCCCCATGTAAGTTATAGGGCAGGAACAGCACAGTTTTCAAAACGTGTTTTTCAGCCCGAAATAAACGCTATTTCTCAGCCCTTGGAATCGCAGTGTAGCTGCCTGGCTCAGAAGAGCACACTGAGTCAGCCCTTAACCCCAGTGATCAGAAATTGTCAAAACGTGTTTTTCAGCAGAAATAAACACGTTTTGGCAACTTTGGTCACCCCCATGTAAGTTATAGGGCAGGAACAGCACAGTTTTCAAAACGTGTTTTTCAGCACGAAATAAACGCTTTTTCTCAGCACTTGGAATCGCAGTGTAACTGCTTGGCTCAGAAGAGCACACTGAGTCAGCCCTTAACCCCAGTGATCAGAAATGGTCAAAACGTGTTTTTCAGCAGAAATAAACACGTTTTTGCAACTTTGGTCACCAACATGTAACTTATAGGGCAGGAACAGCACAGTTTTAAAAACGTGTTTTTCAGCCTGAAATAAACGCTTTTTCTCAGCACTTGGAATCACAGTGTAACTGCTTGGCTCAGAAGAGCACACTGAGTCAGCCCTTCACCCCAGTGATCAGAAATTGTCAAAACGTGTTTTTCAGCAGAAATAAACACGTTTTGGCAACTTTGGTCACCCCCATGTAAGTTATAGGGCAGGAACAGCACAGTTTTCAAAACGTGTTTTTCAGCCCGAAATAAACGCATTTTCTCAGCTCTTAGAATCGCAGTGTAACTGCCTGTCTCAGAAGAGCACACTGAGTCAGCCCTTAACCCTAGTGATCAGAAATTGTCAAAACGTGTTTTTCAGCAGAAATAAACACGTTTTGGCAACTTTGTTCACCCCCATGTAAGTTATAGGGCAGGAACAGCACAGTTTTCAAAACGTGTTTTTCAGCCCGAAATAAACGCGTTTTCTCAGCCCTTGGAATCGCAGTGTAACTGCCTGTTTCAGAAGAGCCCACTGAGTCAGCCCTTAACCCGAAAATGCAGATATTGTCAAAACGTGTTTTTCAGCAGAAATAAACACGTTTTGGCAACTTTGGTCACCCCCATGTAAGTTATAGGGCAGGAACAGCCCACTTTTTAAAACGTGTTTTTCAGCACGAAATAAACGCTTTTTCTCAGCCCTTGGAATCGCAGTGTAACTGCCTGGCTCAGAAGAGCACACTGAGTCAGCCCTTAACCCCAGTGATCAGAAATTGTCAAAACGTGTTTTTCAGCAGAAATAAACACGTTTTGGCAACTTTGGTCACCCCCATGTAAGTTATAGGGCAGGAACAGCACAGTTTTCAAAACGTGTTTTTCAGCCCGAAATAAACGCTTTTTCTCAGCCCTTAGAATCGCAGTGTAACAGCCTGGCTCAGAAGAGCACACTGAGTCAGCCCTTAACCCCAGTGTGTAGAAATTGTCAAAACGTGTTTTTCAGCAGAAATAAACATGTTTTGGCAACTTTGGTCACCAACATGTAACTTATAGGGGAGGAACAGCATAGGTTTCAAAACGTGTTTTTCAGCCCGAAATACACGCGTTTTCTCAGCCCTTAGAATCGCAGTGTAACTGCTTGGCTCAGAAGAGCCCACTGTGTCAGCCCTTAACCCCAGTGTGCAGAAATTGTCAAAACGTGTTTTTCAGCAGAAATAAACACGTTTTTGCAACTTTGGTCACCAACATGTAACTTATAGGGCAGGAACAGCACAGTTTTAAAAACGTGTTTTTCAGCCCGAAATAAAGGCTTTTTCTCAGCACTTGGAATCGCAGTGTAACTGCTTGGCTCAGAAGAGCACACTGAGTCAGCCCTTAACCCCAGTGATCAGAAATTGTCAAAACATGTTTTTCAGCAGAAATAAACACGTTTTGGCAACTTTGGTCACCCCCATGTAAGTTATAGGGCATGAACAGCACAGTTTTCAAAACGTGTTTTTCAGCCCGAAATAAACGCGTTTTTTCAGCCCTTGGAATCGCAGTGTAACTGCCTGGCTCAGAAGAGCACACTGAGTCAGCCCTTTACCCCAGTGATCAGAAATTGTCAAAACGTGTTTTTCAGCAGAAATAAACACGTTTTGGCAACTTTGGTCACCCCCATGTAAGTTATAGGGCAGGAACAGCACAGTTTTCAAAACGTGTTTTTCAGCCCGAAATAAACGCGTTTTTTCAGCCCTTGGAATCGCAGTGTAACTGCCTGGCTCAGAAGAGCACACTGAGTCAGCCCTTTACCCCAGTGATCAGAAATTGTCAAAACGTGTTTTTCAGCAGAAATAAACACGTTTTGGCAACTTTGGTCACCCCCATGTAAGTTATAGGGCAGGAACAGCACAGTTTTCAAAACGTGTTTTTCAGCCCGAAATAAACGCTATTTCTCAGCCCTTGGAATCGCAGTGTAGCTGCCTGGCTCAGAAGAGCACACTGAGTCAGCCCTTAACCCCAGTGATCAGAAATTGTCAAAACGTGTTTTTCAGCAGAAATAAACACGTTTTGGCAACTTTGGTCACCCCCATGTAAGTTATAGGGCAGGAACAGCACAGTTTTCAAAACGTGTTTTTCAGCACGAAATAAACGCTTTTTCTCAGCACTTGGAATCGCAGTGTAACTGCTTGGCTCAGAAGAGCACACTGAGTCAGCCCTTAACCCCAGTGATCAGAAATGGTCAAAACGTGTTTTTCAGCAGAAATAAACACGTTTTTGCAACTTTGGTCACCAACATGTAACTTATAGGGCAGGAACAGCACAGTTTTAAAAACGTGTTTTTCAGCCTGAAATAAACGCTTTTTCTCAGCACTTGGAATCACAGTGTAACTGCTTGGCTCAGAAGAGCACACTGAGTCAGCCCTTCACCCCAGTGATCAGAAATTGTCAAAACGTGTTTTTCAGCAGAAATAAACACGTTTTGGCAACTTTGGTCACCCCCATGTAAGTTATAGGGCAGGAACAGCACAGTTTTCAAAACGTGTTTTTCAGCCCGAAATAAACGCATTTTCTCAGCTCTTAGAATCGCAGTGTAACTGCCTGTCTCAGAAGAGCACACTGAGTCAGCCCTTAACCCTAGTGATCAGAAATTGTCAAAACGTGTTTTTCAGCAGAAATAAACACGTTTTGGCAACTTTGTTCACCCCCATGTAAGTTATAGGGCAGGAACAGCAAAGTTTTCAAAACGTGTTTTTCAGCCCGAAATAAACGCGTTTTCTCATCCCTTGGAATCGCAGTGTAACTGCCTGGCTCAGAAGAGCCCACTGAGTCAGCCCTTAACCCCAATGTGTAGAAATTGTCAAAACGTGTTTTTCAGCAGAAATAAACACGTTTTGGCAACTTTGGTCACCCCCATGTAAGTTATAGGGCAGGAACAGCACACTTTTCAAAACGTGTTTTTCAGCCCGAAATAAACGCGTTTTCTCAGCCCTTGGAATCGCAGTGTAACTGCCTGTTTCAGAAGAGCCCACTGAGTCAGCCCTTAACCCGAAAATGCAGATATTGTCAAAACGTGTTTTTCAGCAGAAATAAACACGTTTTGGCAACTTTGGTCACCCCCATGTAAGATATAGGGCAGGAACAGCCCACTTTTTAAAACGTGTTTTTCAGCACGAAATAAACGCTTTTTCTCAGCCCTTGGAATCGCAGTGTAACTGCCTGGCTCAGAAGAGCACACTGAGTCAGCCCTTAACCCCAGTGATCAGAAATTGTCAAAACGTGTTTTTCAGCAGAAATAAACACGTTTTGGCAACTTTGGTCACCCCCATGTAAGTTATAGGGCAGGAACAGCACAGTTTTCAAAACGTGTTTTTCAGCCCGAAATAAACGCTTTTTCTCAGCCCTTAGAATCGCAGTGTAACAGCCTGGCTCAGAAGAGCACACTGAGTCAGCCCTTAACCCCAGTGTGTAGAAATTGTCAAAACGTGTTTTTCAGCAGAAATAAACAGGTTTTGGCAACTTTGGTCACCAACATGTAACTTATAGGGGAGGAACAGCATAGGTTTCAAAACGTGTTTTTCAGCCCGAAATACACGCGTTTTCTCAGCCCTTAGAATCGCAGTGTAACTGCTTGGCTCAGAAGAGCCCACTGTGTCAGCCCTTAACCCTAGTGTGCAGAAATTGTCAAAACGTGTTTTTCAGCAGAAATAAACACGTTTTTGCAACTTTGGTCACCAACATGTAACTTATAGGGCAGGAACAGCACAGTTTTAAAAACGTGTTTTTCAGCCCGAAATAAAGGCTTTTTCTCAGCACTTGGAATCGCAGTGTAACTGCTTGGCTCAGAAGAGCACACCGAGTCAGCCCTTTACCGCAGTGATCAGAAATTGTCAAAACGTGTTTTTCAGCAGAAATAAACACGTTTTGGCAACTTTGGTCACCCCCATGTAAGTTATAGGGCAGGAACAGCACAGTTTTCAAAACGTGTTTTTCAGCCCGAAATAAACGCGTTTTTTCAGCCCTTGGAATCGCAGTGTAACTGCCTGGCTCAGAAGAGCACACTGAGTCAGCCCTTTACCCCAGTGATCAGAAATTGTCAAAACGTGTTTTTCAGCAGAAATAAACACGTTTTGGCAACTTTGGTCACCCCCATGTAAGTTATAGGGCAGGAACAGCACAGTTTTCAAAACGTGTTTTTCAGCCCGAAGTAAACGCTTTTTCTCAGCTCTTGGAATCGCAGTGTAACTGCCTGGCTCAGAAGAGCACACTGAGTCAGCCCTTCACCCCAGTGATCAGAAATTGTCAAAACGTGTTTTTCAGCAGAAATAAACACGTTTTGGCAACTTTGGTCACCCCCATGTAAGTTATAGGGCAGGAACAGCACAGATTTCAAAACGTGTTTTTCAGCCCGAAATAAACGCTATTTCTCAGCCCTTGGAATCGCAGTGTAACTGCCTGGCTCAGAAGAGCACACTGAGTCAGCCCTTAACCCCAGTGATCAGAAATTGTCAAAACGTGTTTTTCAGCAGAAATAAACACGTTTTGGCAACTTTGGTCACCCCCATGTAAGTTATAGGGTAGGAACAGCACAGTTTTCAAAACGTGTTTTTCAGCCCGAAATAAACGCATTTTCTCAGCCCTTAGAATCGCAGTGTAACTGCCTGGCTTAGAAGAGCACACTGAGTCAACCCTTAACCCCAGTGTGCAGAAATTGTCAAAACGTGTTTTTCAGCAGAAATAAACAGGTTTTGGCAACTTTGGTCACCAACATGTAACTTATAGGGCATGAACAGCACAGGTTTCAAAACGTGTTTTTCAGCCCGAAATAAACGCGTTTTCTCAGCCCTTAGAATCGCAGTGTAACTGCTTGGCTCAGAAGAGCACACTGAGTCAGCCCTTAACCCCATGATCAGAAATTGTCAAAACATGTTTTTCAGCAGAAATAAACACGTTTTGGCAACTTTGGTCACCCCCATGTAAGTTAAAGGGCAGGAACAGCATAGTTTTCAAAACGTGTTTTTCAGCCTGAAATAAACGCTTTTTTTCAGCACTTGGAATCGCAGTGTAACTGCTTGGCTCAGAAGAGCACACTGAGTCAGCCCTTAACCCCAGTGATCAGAAATTGTCAAATCATGTTTTTCAGCAGAAATAAACACGTTTTGGCAACTTTGGTCACCCCCATGTAAGTTATAGGGCAGGAACAGCACAGTTTTCAAAACGTGTTTTTCAGCCCGAAATAAACGCGTTTTTTCAGCCCTTGGAATCGCAGTGTAACTGCCTGGCTCAGAAGAGCACACTGAGTCAGCCTTTTACCCCAGTGATCAGAAATTGTCAAAACGTGTTTTTCAGCAGAAATAAACACGTTTTGGCAACTTTGGTCACCCCCATGTAAGTTATAGGGCAGGAACAGCACAGTTTTCAAAACGTGTTTTTCAGCCCGAAATAAACGCGTTTTTTCAGCCCTTGGAATCGCAGTGTAACTGCCTGGCTCAGAAGAGCACACTGAGTCAGCCCTTTACCCCAGTGATCAGAAATTGTCAAAACGTGTTTTTCAGCAGAAATAAACACGTTTTGGCAACTTTGGTCACCCCCATGTAAGTTATAGGGCAGGAACAGCACAGTTTTCAAAACATGTTTTTCAGCCCGAAATAAACGCTATTTCTCAGCCCTTGGAATCGCAGTGTAGCTGCCTGGCTCAGAAGAGCACACTGAGTCAGCCCTTAACCCCAATGATCAGAAATTGTCAAAACGTGTTTTTCAGCAGAAATAAACACGTTTTGGCAACTTTGGTCACCCCCATGTAAGTTATAGGGCAGGAACAGCACAGTTTTCAAAACGTGTTTTTCAGCCCGAAATAAACGCTTTTTCTCAGCACTTGGAATCGCAGTGTAACTGCTTGGCTCAGAAGAGCACACTGAGTCAGCCCTTAACCCCAGTGATCAGAAATGGTCAAAACGTGTTTTTCAGCAGAAATAAACACGTTTTTGCAACTTTGGTCACCAACATGTAACTTATAGGGCAGGAACAGCACAGTTTTAAAAACGTGTTTTTCAGCCTGAAATAAACGCTTTTTCTCAGCACTTGGAATCACAGTGTAACTGCTTGGCTCAGAAGAGCACACTGAGTCAGCCCTTCACCCCAGTGATCAGAAATTGTCAAAACGTGTTTTTCAGCAGAAATAAACACGTTTTGGCAACTTTGGTCACCCCCATGTAAGTTATAGGGCAGGAACAGCACAGTTTTCAAAACGTGTTTTTCAGCCCGAAATAAACGCATTTTCTCAGCTCTTAGAATCGCAGTGTAACTGCATGGCACAGAAGAGCACACTGAGTCAGCCCTTAACCCCAGTGTGCAGAAATTGTCAAAACGTGTTTTTCAGCAGAAATAAACACGTTTTGGCAACTTTGGTCACCAACATGTAACTTATAGGGCATGAACAGCACAGTTTTCAAAACGTGTTTTTCAGCCCGAAATAAACGCTTTTTCTCAGCCCTTGGAATCGCAGTGCAACTGCCTGTCTCAGAAGAGCACACTGAGTCAGCCCTTAACCCCAGTGATCAGAAATTGTCAAAACGTGTTTTTCAGCAGAAATAAACACGTTTTGGCAACTTTGTTCACCCCCATGTAAGTTATAGGGCAGGAACAGCACAGTTTTCAAAACGTGTTTTTCAGCCCGAAATAAACGCGTTTTCTCATCCCTTGGAATCGCAGTGTAACTGCCTGGCTCAGAAGAGCCCACTGAGTCAGCCCTTAACCCCAATGTGTAGAAATTGTCAAAACGTGTTTTTCAGCAGAAATAAATACGTTTTGGCAACTTTGGTCACCCCCATGTAAGTTATAGGGCAGGAACAGCACACTTTTCAAAACGTGTTTTTCAGCCCGAAATAAACGCGTTTTCTCAGCCCTTGGAATCGCAGTGTAACTGCCTGTTTCAGAAGAGCCCACTGAGTCAGCCCTTAACCCGAAAATGCAGATATTGTCAAAACGTGTTTTTCAGCAGAAATAAACACGTTTTTGGCAACTTTGGTCACCCCCATGTAAGTTATAGGGCAGGAACAGCACAATTTTCAAAACGTGTTTTTCAGCACGAAATAAACGCTTTTTCTCAGCCCTTGGAATCGCAGTGTAACTGCCTGGCTCAGAAGAGCACACTGAGTCAGCCCTTAACCCCAGTGATCAGAAATTGTCAAAACGTGTTTTTCAGCAGAAATAAACACGTTTTGGCAACTTTGGTCACCCCCATGTAAGTTATA
>NW_028296842.1:0-23331 GCF_055471065.1 Atractosteus spatula | reverse complement strand
ACACACAGTGTCCTGGATCTGTACTGACCAGCAGTCGGGACACTGGGGTCCACACCCCTACTCTCACACACAGTGTCCTGATCTGTACTGACCAGCAGTCGGGACACTGGGGTCCACACCCCTACTCTCACACACAGTGTCCTGGATCTGTACTGACCAGCAGTCGGGACACTGGGGTCCACACCCCTACTCTCACACACAGTGTCCTGATCTGTACTGACCAGCAGTCGGGACACTGGGGTCCACACCCCTACTCTCACACACAGTGTCCTGGGATCTGTACTGACCAGCAGTCGGGACACTGGGGTCCACACCCCTACTCTCACACACAGTGTCCTGGGATCTGTACTGACCAGCAGTCAGGACACTGGGGTCACACCCCTACTCTCACACACAGTGTCCTGATCTGTACTGACCAGCAGTCGGGACACTGGGGTCCACACCCCTACTCTCACACACAGTGTCCTGGGATCTGTACTGACCAGCAGTCGGGACACTGGGGTCCACACCCCTACTCTCACACACAGTGTCCTGGATCTGTACTGACCAGCAGTCGGGACACTGGGGTCCACACCCCTACTCTCACACACAGTGTCCTGATCTGTACTGACCAGCAGTTGGGACACTGGGGTCCACACCCCTACTCTCACACACAGTGTCCTGGATCTGTACTGACCAGCAGTCAGGACACTGGGGTCCACACCCCTACTCTCACACACAGTGTCCTGGGATCTGTACTGACCAGAAGTCGGGACACTGGGGTCCACACCCCTACTCTCACACACAGTGTCCTGGGATCTGTACTGACCAGCAGTCGGGACACTGGGGTCCACACCCCTACTCTCACACACAGTGTCCTGATATGTACTGACCAGCAGTCGGGACACTGGGGTCCACACCCCTACTCTCACACACAGTGTCCTGGGATCTGTACTGACCAGCAGTCGGGACACTGGGGTCCACACCCCTACTCTCACACACAGTGTCCTGGATCTGTACTGACCAGCAGTCGGGACACTGGGGTCCACACCCCTACTCTCACACACAGTGTCCTGGATCTGTACTGACCAGCAGTCGGGACACTGGGGTCCACACCCCTACTCTCACACACAGTGTCCTGGATCTGTACTGACCAGCAGTCGGGACACTGGGGTCCACACCCCTACTCTCACACACAGTGTCCTGGATCTGTACTGACCAGCAGTCGGGACACTGGGGTCCACACCCCTACTCTCACACACAGTGTCCTGGGATCTGTACTGACCAGAAGTCAGGACACTGGGGTCCACACCCCTACTCTCACACACAATGTCCTGGGATCTGTACTGACCAGCAGTCAGGACACTGGGGTCCACACCCCTACTCTTACACACAGTGTCCTGGGATCTGTACTGACCAGCAGTCGGGACACTGGGGTCACACCCCTACTCTCACACACAGTGTCCTGATCTGTACTGACCAGCAGTCGGGACACTGGGGTCCACACCCCTACTCTCACACAGTGTCCTGATCTGTACTGACCAGCAGTCGGGTCACTGGGGTCCACACCCCTACTCTCACACACAGTGTCCTGATCTGTACTGACCAGCAGTCGGGACACTGGGGTCCACACCCCTACTCTCACACACAGTGTCCTGGATCTGTACTGACCAGCAGTTGGGACACTGGGGTCCACACCCCTACTCTCACACACAGTGTCCTGGATCTGTACTGACCAGCAGTCGGGACACTGGGGTCCACACCCCTACTCTCACACACAGTGTCCTGGATCTGTACTGACCAGCAGTCGGGACACTGGGGTCCACACCCCTACTCTCACACACAGTGTCCTGGGATCTGTACTGACCAGAAGTCAGGACACTGGGGTCCACACCCCTACTCTCACACACAATGTCCTGGGATCTGTACTGACCAGCAGTCAGGACACTGGGGTCCACACCCCTACTCTTACACACAGTGTCCTGGGATCTGTACTGACCAGCAGTCGGGACACTGGGGTCACACCCCTACTCTCACACACAGTGTCCTGATCTGTACTGACCAGCAGTCGGGACACTGGGGTCCACACCCCTACTCTCACACTGTGTCCTGATCTGTACTGACCAGCAGTCGGGACACTGGGGTCCACACCCCTACTCTCACACAGTGTCCTGATCTGTACTGACCAGCAGTCGGGTCACTGGGGTCCACACCCCTACTCTCACACACAGTGTCCTGATCTGTACTGACCAGCAGTCGGGACACTGGGGTCCACACCCCTACTCTCACACACAGTGTCCTGATCTGTACTGACCAGCAGTCGGGACACTGGGGTCCACACCCCTACTCTCACACACAGTGTCCTGATCTGTACGGACCAGCAGTCGGGACACTGGGGTCCACACCCCTACTCTCACACACAGTGTCCTGATCTGTACTGACCAGCAGTCGGGACACTGGGGTCCACACACCTACTCTCACACACAGAGTCCTGATCTGTACTGACCAGCAGTCGGGACACTGGGGTCCACACCCCTACTCTCACACACAGTGTCCTGATCTGTACTGACCAGCAGTCGGGACACTGGGGTCCACACCCCTACTCTCACACACAGTGTCCTGATCTGTACTGACCAGCAGTCGGGACACTGGGGTCCACACCCCTACTCTCACACACAGTGTCCTGATCTGTACTGACCAGCAGTCGGGACACTGGGGTCACACCCCTACTCTCACACACAGTGTCCTGATCTGTACTGACCAGCAGTCTGGACACTGGGGTCCTCACCCCTACTCTCACACAGTGTCCTGATCTGTACTGACCAGCAGTCGGGACACTGGGGTCCACACCCCTACTCTCACACACATTGACAGGGAAAACCGGAAAATTGCGTCTTTCTCAGCCCCCAGCCAATCAGAGAGCAGCGCTGCGCTGCCACTGACTGAGGAGGCTTGAGGAGGGCTCGCGGCGGCCTTTTTCTATTTCTCTTTCTAAACAGTGAACTCTTATTCCAGATCTTTTTTTTACCAGTTTTTACTGGGCTTTCCTCTCAGATTTAGTTGTGCAGTCCGATTTTAACTGTATTGCTTTCATTTTTATTATTGTTATGTTGGCTGTATTTCTTCAGTCCTAAGAGAAAACCCTGATGAGGGTTTGTCGGGATTAAAGCAGTCAGTTCCGATATATTTCCTCGGTCCAGTGTGTAGCTTTTAATTCTTTTTTTTTAATTTAAATAATGTCGTCTCAGGAACATTGTATCCTCACTGCACTGTGAACTGTTTGGAGTTTTCAATGTGAATGTAAGAATCAATCACTGTGACGTGTACAAAGTGTCCTCGGGTGTTAATTTAAGCGATAAGGACGCCATTAATGTGCTGATTTTTAAGAGGAAATCTATCCTCTGTTGTTGAACTGGTGAGCGAGTGAAGGGGCGGAAGTTTGTGTCTGTAGGATTCCGAGCTGACTGTGCGGCCGTAGGTGTAGAAGTGCCGTAATTTCTGTCTGAACAGGTTACATTTCTGGTGAGAAGTAATGAAAAATTTGCAATTTTATGCTTTTTTTTTCTGGCAACATTCGACTCCAGTACTGGAGTGGTAGATTCTATATTAGACCCGATTAGAAGCCTGTGTTCACTGGAGAGAACTGGTAATGACAACTAACAACTGCTAATCTACTGCAGATTATCTGCAGGGTTTGACTGATTATTTTAATTTCTTTCACTTTTGAAAAGAAACAAAATATCCGGGCAAGCAAAGGGACACAGGACAGACAGACTCAGTCGCACACAGAGACACGCCGACACAGATACTCTCACACCAGGGACAGTTTTCCCATAAGTCCATTAACCCATCTGCATGTCTATGAAACCCATGTAAACATGGGGAGAACATGCAGACTCCACACAGACAGGAATTAAACCTGTTGTGAGGCGGCAAAGCTACCAAATTGTGCCACAGTGCCACATTCCTTGCTATATTTATATATTCTTTTTTGCAGTTTTTATCATACAAATAAAAAAAAAATGTTGTCCTGGGACTAAAGTTTTTGTAGGCCCCAGGCTCAGGATACTCCAGTGCTGGCCAGAGAGATTTTCACAGTCATTCTCCTGTTTCCTCCTGAACTGGCTTCATCAGTCTGTGCTCCTCTCCACTGAGAGCTGCTGTGTAGAGAGTACTGGCACAACTCTGGCTGCTGTTGCATCATCCAGGTTGGTGCTAATCATTGGTGTTAGTGGTGGGATTCTCCATTACCTGTATGCACTTTGAGCGGAGTGTCCAGAAAAGCGCTATATATAGGTGTAAGCAATTATTATTATTATTAGTAGTAGTAGAAGTAGTTGTAGTAGTATTTTCTGTGTTAACTGTGCAGAATTTAGCAGCCAGAATCATGACCAGGTCTTGTGCAGGTGATGACATTACTCCTGTCCTGGAGTCCCTGCACTGGTTTCCAGTCAGCTTTCAAAATCCTCATGGTCAGCTATAAGGCTCTGTGTGGCTCAGCAGCTCGGTACCTCATTCTCCTGTTTACTTTGTTAATGAATTAATTAATGATTTAATAATGGATTGATAAATAATTAATTTAATGAGCCAAGATAAGCCAATGAACTCACTGGTGTCCAGTGATGCAAAATCTGAAGGCACTTGCTTCTCTGTGAAGGGTGTTCGTTAATCCCGTGAAACATGTTCATTTTGAAGTGAAGCAACAGTTACATGTATTTGTACCTGAGAACAGGAGGCATGTCTCTACACAAAGAAGAGTGGGAGTGTGGAACAAGCTGCTCCTTGTGTGAAGGAGCAACACTCTTTTGTGTGAAGGAGAGTTTTAATTTCTCCACCCTAAATGTCCTATTATGTAGTTTACAATTGTGATCTCCTTATTCTTTGTACTTTGCTGATTGTGATAAGGTACACTAGGTGGGTCTATATATCCTGAAGTACAGACAGAAATATAAAACTTCCTTAGGATTTCATACCCTTGGATCAAATCTCCTTTGTCCTCGGCCAAAGAGATCCAGTTCTACCAAGTGAAATATTTAAAGATCTGAAGTAGATTTCATGTGCTGTAGTTTAATGTGCAAAGGAAATGTTCAAACCTGTAAAAAAACACAGCTCTGCACAACAGTGTACTCGTGAGTATATTTAACTCTGCTTAGGAGCAGCACACATGCATACAGAAGAGTACAAATTAAAATATCAAAGTGGGACTGGAGCTCCTCCTGGGGGACAAATGGTGAAAATCACATTGGAAAGAGTTTTTTATGAGTCAGATGTCTGCTGTACTTTAAAAAAAAAACTAAAATCTAAAAATATATATATATTCTAAACTAAATTACCCAGGACACAGTTACATGTATAACCTCCAATTTTCATCACATAATAATTACATTTCTGTAATTACAGAACGAGACAACAAAACCAAAACGTCCAGTGACATGTTGTGGCTCTATGACACTGTAAACAAGCAGGCTTGTAAATACATTTCTTTTAACCCAATAGACATACCAGTCCAGAAAGGGAAAGTAACCAGTTAAATTATTGGTGCAGAACAGTTACAACTGGTAGTTTATGCACAATAAGCCTTGCAGAGAGCCAACATAATTATTGACTGCCTGATCAACACTGATCGATATCTCAATCAATGAGCTAACAGAGGTGTGACAGTCTGAGCTCATGATCAACACTGATCAATATCTCAATCAATGAGCTAACAGAGGTGTGAGTGCCATGACCACCCCTCGCCCTGTCAATCCAAGCTTCTTCCCCCAGGGTGTCGATTTGGTCTAGTTGATGGGGAACGACAGCAATGGAAGATCAGGAGAAAGTAGAGTTGTGAAGACTTGGCTTAACCCGGCTGGCTGAGGGCCAACCTCCCATCAGTTGGGCCCCATGCGACCAAGGGGGGAGGTGCAATGGGAGTGAAGGAGGTTAGTGAAAATTGAGCAAGGCAGAGGAAGAGGGCGACGAGTGGTATATATGGAGGCTGAGCTCTTAAGTCAGAATTAATGCAAGTTGTGGCAGCTGAGTTTAAGGAATTCAGCTGCCTTCACCCCTCCTGAACTTTCATTGATTATTGCTTATGTGTTGATGGGTTTGTGTTCATCGTATCCTGTCTTGTGTTGTGTCTTTAACCTGCCTAAAGCACATTTCCCATCTGGGAGAAGACAGTGAGTAAATTGAGTAAATGAGAAAGGATTAAATCGTGTTCAGTTCAGTTTCCTGCACTCCAGGTTTTTTATTCCTGTAGAGATTTTGCTCAGCCTCTGGTTTTTCTCCCTCACGATCCTGCACTCCTCCGGCAGCAGTTTCTCGTTGTTGGCGATCTTGGGGAGGATCTCGGCGTGCTGTTTCATCTTGCGCAGCTCGGCGATGCGGGCCTCCTCTTCCTCGTTGCGGATGAGCAGCTCGATGTAGGCGGCCGTGGACAGAGCGTTGGGCTTCAGGGCGATCTCCTCCAGCCGCGCCAGGCAGTTGGAGGACAGCCTGATCAGCTGCATGATCCAGTCTTTGATCACCTCAAAGTCAACTTCGATGTTCTCGAGCATCTCCGTCGTTGACATCAATTTGCTGGAAGCCTTAACAAAGTTGTCCTTGAGTTCTTTGACCGTCTTCTTGACTTTCACAACTTCATATTCCCACATCGTCATCTCGGATGGTCAGAGTGGTGGCAGCGACCCGGGCAGATCACACAGTGCCCTGTGTCATCCATGACAGTGCAGTCTTTCATCTCGTCTGCAGGGGGAAGGAAACATCCCGCATGGCACGAAACCCGACAGGCGATGCAGTTAATTGAAGCGTGGTCCACCTCCTCCTTTCTGGGACCAGCTCCTCCATCTCCGTCTCAAAGTTTTTGTTCTGCTCCATGTTGTCGTGCGGGGATCTCAGACATGCCTTGATCTTCTTCATTTCGCTCAGCTTCACCAGCCCGGCTTGGATCTGATGCAGCAGCTACCGTCTCCAGCCTCTCGCATTCAATCGAAGATTGAGAGGATGTCCTTCCCCTCCGTCTTCTCCACTTCCTCATCAGTGAGCTTTTGCTCCTTTAGCCCCAAAACTAGTCCAATGAAGTACCAGTCAGAGCTAAACAGGAAGACATCGGAATATGAAGCACAACTGATTAACAAGCAAAGATTTTTTAATGAAGAGGAAGATAATTTTATTGAAGAAATCTACATTTCAATTAAACAAGGTAACAAATACGGATCGTTTGGATGGCTGCACAGCTACGTGAAAAAACAAGTTTTTGCAATTTTTTACTGGTGCTCTATTAGAGCGGTATTTGTTGTCATGCAATAAGATTACAAAAATGTTTTAAAAGTTCACTGAACTTTATTAACATAAAAAGTTAATCCCTTAAGAACTATACATGTGTTTATAAAGACACATTTTCTAAAGATTGTGTACATCTTTAACCTTTGATTTTTACAAGCTAAGTTTTTTAAATGTGTTTTATGCTGTTGGAGTGAAGCTCTTAAACATTCATTGAGATATATTTAAAATACTGTATTTTTATTTAGGACCTGATGTTATCAGCATGACTCTGTACTTCACTTGGACCCTTTGCTTAGGTTTCCCTGTACTATCCTTAAATTAATAACTTATCATAGAATTGGTGGTCCACCAGTTTACTGAAAGAACTATTACAGAATAGTAGTACTCCTGATATATAAAACACAATGTCTTTTCACTAGTACATACTGGGGGAGATATTGCTTCAGAAAAAAAATGCACAAAATACACCACAGGGGAGATACAAGAAACACATTAATATTATTTTATTTTGTGTATATATATTGTATTGTATTATGTTGTATTATATATTAATATATAATAATCCTTGGATTAACAGTCTCATGACTTGAATGAGCTCCTAATTTTGTGTGTTTGGTCCCTGTTATTTAGTAAGTAGTAAACCAATTTTGCTTTTAATGATAGAAAATTAGGTTATTTCAAAGGGATTTGGAAGCTACAGTCAAACCATACCTAACCAGACCTTTGTAAACAGTCTGTGAGAGAAATTGTTTTGAAGTTGGAATTTACAGTTTCTCTGAGATTTACTCTCCAACTTATCTGAAAAAAAGCCCTCTTACATTCACATTTTAGTATAATTAAAAACATGTTTTTATCATTTTTAGTCATAACAGATATAATAGGTCATGATTTTACACACTTAACTCACATAATTAAACAAATGTCTGAGCGTTTAAGAGATATTAAACTGGTTAGAAATGAAATCATCTTTAAATTCATTTAAACAGGGCTTATAAGGAGAAATTAATTTCCCTCTCCTGCTGAGACAGACTGTCTGAATCAGTGACTGACCTGCTGCAGTTTTTCTCTGTATCTCCCTGACATCTCTCTGTATCTCTATTACTCGCATCTCTCTCCTGTGTGTCTCCTCTGTCTCTCTCAGCTCCTCAGTCCCCTCCTTTATCGCTCTACTGTCCCTTGGCTCTACGCTCTCTCTAAATTTCTCTGCTGTCTTTCTCAGCTCCTCAGTCTCCCTGTATCTCTCTACTGTTTCACTTTGCTCATCAGTATCAACAATTTGCTCCTGTTCTGTAGTCCAGTCTGGAGTGTCCACCACAGTCACCCGTCTCCCGGACACTTGTCCTGTCCTCTTTTGGCTCTACTGAGTGACCGCGGAGCTGCTGGCTTCAGAGGATGACTGCAGGGTCTCCTTCACTCACTGCAATAGGAGGAGAGACAGATGTTTAGACCACAAGACCATCGAGAAGGAATGACATATGACAGGAAAGCAACTATCTGGGTTGATTGATCTGTAACTCGTTGATCTGATCCTGTCATCCAGCTGTTTCTTGAAGGATCTCAGTTTCAACATCACAGCTGAACAGTTTATTCAAGACTGAATAGCCTTTAATTTGAATTCTGCCTTAAATTCCCCACTAAAGAGTGTCAGACTCTTAAGCTCCAGATCAAAACACAGGAGAAGAATCATTTACACGTCACACAACAGAAAACAGCAGCTTCACTCCCTGTGTATTCAGTCATATGCCTTCAAACAACAGATATATCACATGATTCTGTACTGTTTGAAGAAGGATATATAGAGATATAAAGATAATCTGTACATAGTACAATACTAACAATAATCCTTCTGAGTTCACCCTGAAAAATTGAGCGTCAGACTATATTTTGTGATTAATCACTCATTTTAAAAAAAAGGCAAATTCAGTAATTCACCATCTCACCCTGTTTGACACAGATTCTACAACAGGCTGCTGCTGTTCAGTCACAGACTCACTGATCTGCAGACAAGCTGTGACGAGTCTTTCAGACTGATGTACAGAAACAGCTCTTGTTTGGGGTTCTAATGATCTGCTGATGGGCTCTTTCATCCATTCCTGTCCTGCTGGACTTCAGAGCTGCCTTTGACACTGCTGGTCACACAGTCTTGAGGAACAGATTACAGAGGTTATTGTGTGTTTAGATCAACTGATATAAACCTTTTCATTTACAGAGACTGAACTAATTTAAGCTGGTACATATCAGTGTGCCACTGTGTTAGTAATAGCGTACAGAGTGGAGCACAGTATTATTTTAATTCCTAAAAGGACACAAGATAGTTGAATCTCTGCGTTTGATGACCAGTAATATCAGTGACTCAGTAATACAGCATCAATCTCACTCACTGCTGGGAGGCTCGTTTATACTGTTCCTCCTCTTGACAGGCAGTCTGGGCTCCTCTGTCTCTCTCTGTCTGTCCTCCTCCCTCTGTCTGATGTATTTGTCACGTTCAGTGTGTAGTTGGTCAATGTCAGTAGTGAAGTACAGCCCATAGTTTCCTGCCACCAGCTCCTCTATCTTCTCTAGCAGCTCTGTGACCTGAGTGCGGTCACCCCTGTTCTTGTTGTTGAGAACATGATACCTGTTCCCACACTTCTCCACCAGCCACTGGAGCCCCTTTCCTCCTCTTTTAATGAGCTGCTCAATGGTTGTGTCTCTCAGTGTGTCCCCCCAGGTGAACAGCACTATTGTGTGTCTCCGGACTCTCTCACTGAGAAGCTCCAGATGTTCCTCCACTGATCTCCAGTCTGTGTTTGAGTCCAGATTAATCACCAGGAGGAAAGTGTGGGGTCCTGGGGTACACAGAGACACAATTTTCACAATTTCCTGTGGATCATTCCTCATCAGCCACACATCCCAGTCTGGAGTGTCGACCACAGTGATCTTCCTCCCAGCTACTTCACACTGTCTCTTCACACACTCCTCAGTTCCTCCCTCAGCGTCAAACTCCTCTCTGCCCAGGATGGTATTTCCTGCTGAGCTCTTCCCAGACCCTCTCTTCCCCAGCAGGATGATCCTGATCTCTGAGAGACGCTGTGGTGCCTCATGGGAATCAGCCTGTCCATTCCCTGTCAGAGAGAAAGATCACAGATTATTTATCTCACTTACCAGCTTCTTATCACTGATGGCAGTTTGAATCTCTTCTCTCTAGTACAAACTCAATTTTTAGTTAAATTGTATTAATTTGCACGATTAAATATAATGAGTTTGGTTTGAAATAGCAGTTATCAACATTGATTTGAAAAGGCCTCTTTTTCCATTCACAGCACTCCCAATAACACACTGTGTTCAGTAGCAGTAGGAGTTTGCAGAGTCAGGCTGTTAAGACACAGAGCAAATCTGAACCCTGTAGTCAAGACTTTCACACCAGCAGGCAGTGATGAAACTAGAGAGCAGCTCCTTCAGCCCAGGCTGCTTTCTGGAAGATCAAGAGCTCCATACCTGAGTGAATCTACAATCTCACCAGCCATGTCTGAAAGGTGCCCAGGGTTTAGGAAAAATCACAAAATCATCTGACCATCCTGCTCGTTTGGTAGCTGTGAATCTAAAATGTCTGAAAGGTTCAGTCTTAAGCACTTGGCAGGGACGTCTTGTTTAGACACCCACCACTCTTTCAGTAAAGAAGTGTTTTCTATTCTGTCCTAAATGTTTCCCACTGAACTCTAATTTCACTGCTGAGTGTGAAACACTCCCCTAGAGCCCAGTCTGATCCCCTTAGATCTTCAAATCTCTGCTCAGATCTCCTCTGACCTCCCCTGAAGAGAATTAGACAGGAGTTAGTTTATACAGTTAAAAGACAGTCGGGCATATTTAAACTATAAAACACAGACCTTTAATTGTAAAATTAAAATCACCACTTTATCCAAAAGATATCACTGCTTTGAAATTAGACTGGAGGAGAGGAACATTCTGGGCTGTAGGGTTTTAACTACACTAAAATGTAGTTTTAGTGTAGTCTAGTTTAGCCTGGGCAGGTGGATGCTGCACATTGGTGGTGGTGGAGGAGAGTCCACATTACCTGTAAAGCACTTTGAGTAGAGTGTCCAGAAAAGTGCTATATAAGTGTAAGCAATTATTATTATTATTATTATTACTACAGTGACAGGCCAAAGAAACTGAGTCTCTTTAGTCTGAAAGGAGTGCCCCACACTGACAGGCTGGAGGAACTGAGTCTCTTTAGTCTGATGGGGGTGTCCCACACTGACATACTACACAGAGAGGGGTGGGAGGAGGGAACATGCTGCCCAGCCATATTGTTGAAGACAATACCCCGGCTTCTCTCCAGACACAGCTGGGTGAGCTCCTCCAGTCAGGACAGGAGGCTCTACTGTACACAGAGAGGGGCGGGAGGGGGGAACAAGCTGCCCAGTCAGGACAGGAGAAACAGCTGCACGAGAACCTGGAATCACTACTAATTATGGGCCAAATAAATTCCTCTGTTGTTCATCTGTACTGATTCCTCTCTGGTATTATCAGCTGTACAATAAACACGACCCCTGAGCAACAAACAGGAAACGATCATATCTGAGTGTGTCTGAGCATCATGAATACTAACAGTGTGAATCCAATACCATCAGCACACAGTCAGGTTTAACACCAATCATTCTACCTTAAATAAACACCTGATTAAAATATTTAGTGAATTCCAAACAGCTTGAGTTGACAGTACCCATCTCTGATCCCCAACAAGGGAAAGTGAAAGTAAACCAGCTCCTGTCTCTTTCCTAGTTCAGACCCCGTGTGTCTGACAGACAGAACACACTCTCAGCAGACAGGAAGACACTTCTCCAGCTGCTGCTGTGCTCTGTGACAGAGAAGAGACCCTCAGTGACTCCCTTACCGACACTCTGACAGGCAGAACAAGAGAAAACTCACCAGGGCAGAACGCTGAGCTCTCAGACGCCATCTCCCTCTCCCTCTCTCTCTCTCTCCTTCTCTTCCTGTTGATGTAGGATGGTGGGTTTCCTGTCCTCGCTGTGACACTGCTCTGGCGTCACCTGGTGGGTTTATAAAGTTAATTATCAACTGAACAGGTTCATCAGTAAGACCAAAATAAATCAACAGAACACCCAGGTCAACTCTTACCAACATCCTTGGACACTGGGGTCCACACCCCTACTCTCACACACAGTGTCCTGATCTGTACTGACCAGCAGTCGGGACACTGGGGTCCACACCCCAGGGATGGTGGAGTCTCTTTAAGGTTATTTAGTTTGGCTGGGAGTTGGGCTGTAGAAACAAACTATTAATCCCTAAATTCAGCTCTTCATCCAAATAACCATTACCTGTAAAGAGCTTTGAGTGGAGTGTTCAGAAAAGTGCTATGTAAAAGATTACGTACACTCTGCATTCAAGTTCCTACATGTAGAAAAAATCTGGAGAAACAGCCTTATGCCTGTTTAAAATTCTGTGTCAGCAGGCTGCACAGGAAAAAGTAAAGGTTTATTCCAGCTGAAAGGGCAAGACTAGAGACACAACATTTCAGCTGTGAGCTTCTTCAGTTGTGAATCTTCAGTACAGATACAGGTTCAGTACAGAGAAGCTCAGTTCAGTTTCTTGTCATCTGCACAAGTGCAATGAGATGCTTATTTGCATGTATGCTCCAATACAAGACATCAAGGAAACACCAAAAACACAGAACAGCAGTAACAACAAGTTAAATAACAACTAGAGAATAAAACACATCAGTGTTGGCAGTACAGTGGGTGAGTGTAGCCAGTGGGAGGGGTAGAGCTCAGTTATCTGAAACCTTTAGGGAAGAAGCTGTCTCTGAGTCTAGACGTTCGTGCCTTTATGCTCCTATAACTCTCACCAGAGGGAAGAGAGGAGAACAGTGAGGAACCAGGATGACTGGTGTCCTTAATGATACTTCCTTAGCGAGTAGTAAAAATGTCTGAAATAGAGGGGAGCTGTACTCCAGTGATGGACTGGGCTGACCTGACCACCCCCTGTAACTCCTTCTAGTCAGACAACAAGCTGCTGCCAAACCACACTGTAATCCCACACCTGAGCCATTCTCAATAGCACACCTGTAACATGTGGTCAGGACAGCTGAAGATAGACCAGATTTCTTCAGCTGTCTGAGGAAGTAAAGCACTGTTGTAGCATGTAGCTCCAGTTACATGCTGGGACCACGTTAAGTCATTAGCGATGAAGGCACCCAGGAACGTGAAGCTGCTAACCATCTTAACAGCCACCCCACTGATGTGAAGAGGGTGTGATCCCCACCATGCTTTCTGAAATCAATGACCAGCTCCTTGGTTTTGCGGACATTGAGGGAGGTTATTATCAGTGCAGCACTCCACCAGGTTCCTGACCTCATCCCTGCAGGCTGTCTCATCATTAGCAGTGATTCGGCCAATGACGGTAGTGTCATCAGCATATTTGTAGATGGAATAGGAGCTGTCCAGCTATATAAGAGCGGGGAGACCCCAGCAGTGTGTCAGTCCTTTAGGACAGTCCCAGCTCTGTGTTACTGTGTGTATTGAGCTCGACATGAAACTGCCCAAGACCATCTCCTGCTCAGTGTACACAGGACACCAGGTAAACATCTGTAAGCAACACTTAACATTTTAAGAAAAGAAAGTTGTCACACACTTCCCCTGTTTCACTTTCATTCCCGGAGTAAGCGAAGCACATTGTGCAGCACGTCTCTCTGTGGTTTCTGTGGGTTATTTCTGCTGTACTGTGACCTGCAGACCTGTGTTTTTGCATGTCTCCACACCTCTCACAGCATTGTCGTTTCTGAGAAAGGTTGTCGTTTCTCAGAACCATGAGTGTGTTTACTCTTCATAAGAACCTCTGTAGCTGCCATCTTGTCTGTCATTTTGTGCTCTTATCCTAACAGCTGGTGGCTTTCTCAGTTATAAACACACCCAACTGGCCAGGAGACACAGTGAGAGAGAGGAGATCACACATAATCACTCAGGAATATACATAAACAACAGGACAGGAGACACAGTCAGAGAGAGAAGATCACAGAGAATCCCTCGGTAACAAACACACACAGTAGGACAGGAGACACAGTGAGAGAGAGGAGATCACAGAGAATCCCTCAGTAACAAACACACACAGTAGGACAGGAGACACAGTGAGAGAGAGGAGATCACAGAGAATCCCTCAGTAATATAGTGCCTATAGAAAGTCTATACCCTCCTTGGACTTTTTCACATTTCATTAAGTTGCTGCATGGAACCATAATAGATTTAACTGAGAATGTTTGCCATCCATCAACACAAAGTCCTCTTTAATGTCAAAGCGAAAAAAAATCCAGACTTCTACTAAATTAATTAAAAATAAAGCAGAAAATAATTGAATGCATAAGTATTCACAACCGTGCATTGACGGTGTGACAACTCGCACTATGAACACGAAGATCATCGTTGTCAAAGCATGAAAAGGATTCGGGAAAACTCGAGCGGTCGTTTAAAGTAAAAACTCTCACGAAAAGATCACTTCTGAAATCCCTACTCACCAGAATAATCACGGACACGTCGTCGGCAGACAATTTCCAAGCAAAGACAGAGCAGCGTGAAGCAGCGACATGAAGCGACTCTAACTTGGCGGCACCTTTCAAAATAAAAGTACCCTAAAAACTGCCGCATGAAATAAAATCCTGGACCAGGTAAAATCTCATTTATAGCACAACAACACTTTGTACATCCTCAGAACTGGGTGGAATGTGATAAAGACCCACAGGTAATAGAAAATCACCATAGTTTTGCCAGATAAGTGTCTTTGCTGATGTTGCTGCGGTTTATAAACTACTTCCTGTTCTCAGACTGTGACCGTGCAGTGATGGACAGGGAGTGGTCTCACTCCCCTCCCGACCAAACTAAAATCTGTACTGTATCTGTACTGTACTGTATCTATATCTGCACTGTACTGTATCTATATCTCCATTGTACTATATCTGTACTGTACTGTATCTATATCTCCACTGTACTACATCTGTACTGTATCTATATCTATATCTCCACTGTATCTATATCTGTACTGTACCTGTATCTTTCTGTACTATACTGTATGTATATCTGTACTGTATCTATATCTCCACTGTACTACATCTGTACTGTACTGTATCTATATCTCCACTGTACTATAACAGTATCTTTCTGTACTATATGTATATCTGTATCTGTACTGTATCTATATCTCCACTGTACTACATCTGTACTGTATCTATATCTATATCTCCACTGTATCTATATCTGTACTGTACCTGTATCTATATCTCCACTGTACTACATCTGTACTGTACTGTATCTATATCTCCACTTTACTGTACCTGTATCTTTCTGTACTATATGTATATCTGTACTGTATCTATATCTCCACTGTACTACATCTGCACTGTACTGTATATATATCTCCACTGTACTATATCTGTATAGTGCTGGATTTCCAAAACAAGTGTATTGAAGGTACAAAAAATTAGTTGGTGTTGAACCTGAATGTTCGCACAAATCTTAAAGACAGCAGTGAATGTGATCAGACATGGCTGTTTCCTGTATGAAACCAGAGCAGCAGAGAGTCACACAGAATATAAAAAGAGTCACAGATGAGACTTGCCTCGTTGGTTAGTCACTCACTGATACAGGTCAGTTTTTCAGACTTGAGAAGTATCATCACTGCAGAATGAAAAAGAGAGGATTAAATATTTATTTTAATTTTGTAGTCCTGGGTATGAGTAAATAAAGTAGTTGTGATTCATATGATTATTATTTAGCCTAAAACTAGAAACTGCAGTTGTTCCAGTCTCATGCCTCGCAATATTTCCTAATCTAAGGGCAAGAGCCTTTGCCGTTATCTTATAATCAGAGTTTAATAAACTAATGGGTCTGTACAATGCACAGTCCTGTGGATCTGTAACTGTTTTTCGAAAGCAAACAGAGGATGTATTCCAAGTCTCAGGAATTAAGCCTTGATGTTTTGGAATACAGGTAACTTGTAGAACTCTGGGTGATCTCCAG
The DNA here is from genome assembly GCF_055471065.1 of Atractosteus spatula. NCBI lineage: Eukaryota > Metazoa > Chordata > Actinopteri > Semionotiformes > Lepisosteidae > Atractosteus > Atractosteus spatula. The sequence goes on along the minus strand of NW_028296842.1, from coordinate 7,075 downwards.
GGTAGTTATTTAATAAAACTGCCTCCACAACCTCTTCAGGAGTAAAATTGCCCCAGAGATGGTGTTGGTTGAATGCTATATGTTCCACAGTGTTTTGTGACTCAGAAAGTGACTGTAATCTGTTTTTGATCAGACTGACAGACTTAATGTTTCATTTATTTTGAGTATATAGTTTATTACCAAATTTGGAGTGATTTCTCTGCTTAGAGAAAAACAACAGGTCTGAATTTTTCTAAATTCATTTTTTTATTGCTGTACATTATGAGGAGGTGGTTCTCCAGCCTTCTTACAGTGGTGCTAGAAAGTTTGTGAACCCGTTAGACTTTTCTGAATTTCTGCTTAAATTTGACCTACTATAAAATGTGATCAGATCTTCATCCAAGTCCTAAAATTAAAAATAGAGAACCCAATAAAACAAATAACGCACAAAAGGATATACTTTTAATTTATTAATTGATCAAAATGATCCAACATTAAATATGAAGATCTGATCACATTTTAGGTCACATTTATGCAGATATTCAGAAAATTCTAAACTTTCTAGCACCACTGTATACTCCAATGGACTTTACCTTATGATTTTAAATTTTAAATTTAATGATTTAAAAAGTTTACACCTGGCTAGTGTCAACATTTCCTGTTCTTGGGTGCTTCAAAGAAAGAAGATTGTGAAGATTGTGTCTCTGTGTCCCCCAGGACCCCACACTCTTCTGGTTATTGATCTGGACTCAAACATAGACTGGAGATCAGTAAAGAAACATCTGGATTTTCTCAGTGAGAGAGTGTGGAGACACACAATAGTGCTGTTCACCTGGGGGGACACACTGAGAGACACAACCATTGAGCAGCTCATTGAGAGAGGAGGAGAGGATCTCCAGTGTCTGGCGGAGAAGTGTGGGAACAGGTATCATGTTCTCAACGACAAGAACAGGGGTGACCGCACTCAGGTCACAGAGCTGCTGGAGAAGATAGAGGACATGGTGGCAGGAAACTATGGGCTGTACTTCACTACTGACATTGACCAACTACACACTGAACGTGACAAATACATCAGACAGAGGGAGGAGGACAGACAGAGAGAGACAGAGGAGCTCAGACAAAGGGAGGAGGAGAGACAGAAGAGCTGAGACAGAGAGAGGAGGAGAGACAGAGAGAGACAGAGGAGCTGAGACAGAAGTATGAAAGAAGGGAGAGAGAGAGAGAAGTTGAGCTCAGACAGAGGTTGGAGGAGGAGTGGAGCAGGAGAGAAGAGGAGCTGAAGGAGAAGATGAGAAAGACACTGAAGGAAGAGGAGCTGGAGAAAGAGACATAGGAGCCCAGACTGCCTGAGAAGAGGAAGAACAGTGTGGAGTTCATCCCACCTGCCAGTGAGTGTGATTGATGCTGTATTATTGAGTCACTGATCTTACTGGTCATCAGACTGAGAGATTCAAACATCTTGGGTCCTATTAGGAATTAAAATCATACTGTGGTCACTCCTGTACTGTATTAATAACACACTGATATCTACAAACTTAAACGGTCCACTGTGCTGTAATTGACCTCTTTTCTATCAGTGTGATTAAATTTAAACCATCACAGAGCAGTTCAGTCCCACCAACAACCTCTCTGACCAACAGTGTCAAAGGCAGCTCTGAAGTCCAGGAAAGGATGAAAGAGCCCATCAGCAGATCATTAGAAACCCTAACAAGAGCTGTTTCTGTACATCAGTCTAAAAGACTCATCACAGCTTGTCTATAGATCAGCGAGTCTGTGACTGAACAGCAGCAGCCTGTTGTAGAATCTGTGTCAAACAGGGTGAGATGGAGAATTACTGAACAGCCTGGAGTCTGAATTCTGCTTTTTTAACAAAGTGGTCAAGACTGCAGGTTTCAGGGTTGAAGGGACAGTTCCTGACCGAGAGACACCGACAATGAGGAAGAGAATAACTGCAGCTCAGCCCAGCAGTGGGGATATGGTACCAGGAACATGAGGTTGAGTTTATTCCACTGACAAGTGCTGAGAAGCATTAAGCCTGTTCCTCTCTTATCATCCTCAGAAATAAAAACACAGTGGACTCTGACTCTGGTTGTGGTCAGTTTCAGAGTGAAATACCTGAAGGATAATTGTCTGTGGAGAGGTTGGTCTCCTCTCATGCGTAACCTCCCTGATGCTCCTGTCTCTCCTCCTGTTGCAGTGAGTGAAGTCGAACCCAGACTCCAGCCCCGCCCCTCTGAGCTGAGACTGGTGCTGCTGGGCAGGACTGGTGCTGGGAAGAGCGCAGCAGGAAACACCATCCTGGGCTCAGAGGAGTTTCCCTCTGAAGCCAGCAGCTCCGCGGTCACTCAGGAGAGCCAGAAGAGGACAGAACAAGTGTCTGGGAGACAGGTGACTGTGGTGGACACTCCAAACTGGCTCCACACTGGACTGCCTGAGGGGGACAGGAGACGGGATGTGGGGCTCTGTGTTAACCTGTCTGCCCCTGGACCCCACGCCTTCCTCCTGGTGACCCCGCTAGGCTGATCCACAGGGGAAGACACTGGAGACAGTCCTGGAGATATTCTGAGAGAGGGCCCTGGGACATACCCTGGTCCTGTTCACCCACACTGATGAGCTGACCAGCAGGACGCTGGAGGAGTCTGTGCACACAGGCAGCAGGGAGCTCCAGTGACTGCTGGAGAAGTGTGGGAACAGGTATCACGCCCTCAACAACAAGGACAGGGGCAGCACTCAGGTCACAGAGCTGCTGGAGAAGATAGAGGAGCTGGTAGCAGGAAACCAGGGCAGCTACTACAGCACTGAGACGTACCAGGAGGCCGAGTCCCAGATCAGACAGAGGCAACTGCAGATCCTGAGGGAGAGGGAGGAGGAGAGACTGAGGGAGGAGGAGAGACTGAGAGAGAAGCATCAGAAGGAGCTGCAGAACCACCACCACAGGATGGAGGAGGAGATCCAGATACGAGAGGAGAAGATCAGAGCACTGGAGGAGCAGATAGCAGAGCTGGAGGAGAGGCTGAGGGAGGAGAGGGATGAGGGGAGGAGGAGAGAGCTGGAGGAGGAGCTGAGGAGAGAGAGAGGGGAGAGAGAGAGGCTGCAGAGAGAGATGGAGGAACTGAGAGAGGAGCAGGAGAGGGAGAGGAGAGAGAGAGGGGAGACACACAGGAGGGAGATGGAGAGACTCAGGCAGCACTATGAGGAAAAGGCCAGAGAGGAGGCAGAGAGACACAGAGAGACTCTCCAGCAGGTCAGTGTGTCGACAACACAGTTCACTCCAGCAGGACAGGAGCACAGGAGCTGCAAGAGGGAGATCGAGGAGCTGAGAGAGGCAGTAGAGTGCTACAAACAAGAAATAGAAAGACTAAACACAGCGCTGGACAGATTCACTGTGTGGCATCAGAGACACACAGGAGATACAGGAGAGTGATTGAGGACCACAAGCAGCACATCGAGAAGAAGGTCACAGAAGATGACTGAGAGAATGTTCTGCTCACCTTAAATATTCTCTAGTTATTTGAAATAATACATGATCAAAGCATTTCTAGTAAATAAAAACTGAGGTGAAGACTAGATTCCTGGGTAAAAGCTGCCCAATTTCTTCCTTCCCAGCCTGTTAGCATTTGAAGCCCTGCCCACTTCCTGTTCCTGTATGATCACTTGTCTGCACAGGTCAAACTGGCCATTAGAAGTACAGACTGGAGAACACCCTACACAACTACTGATATCATACTGTCATGTAGTCTGTCATTTATATGAATACAATACTGAACAAAATTAATGTAGAATCTTATCCAATCATGTTCAGCATGGAATAAATCTTTACTCATTCAAAGTGAATGGTAGAATAAAGTGGAAAGTGATTCAAAGGAAGAAACCAGAAGAATTGAAACTGGCTAAAAGAAAACTATAATTCCAAGATGGAGGAATTGATGAAAGGAAAGAATGAACAGGAGGTGTGGTATGGGATTGGTCCCCACATTAATAGCTTGCTTGAGCCCCACCATGTAAATGAACTGAATGTTTTTTTTTCTTGGTTGGAGATTAGTGAACCAGCTGAACCCATTTTAAAAAAATGTACTGTAATTGGGCTGCTGGTGTATCTCCCTTTACTCTGAGGTTTGAACAAGTAAGGAGTGAGTTCAGGACAGTTTACACTTCCTGTTCCTGTAGCAGTTTCAGTATGAGTTCAGGACAGTGTTCACTTCCTGTTCCTGTGGATGCTCCAGTATGAGTTCAGGACAGTGTACACTTCCTGTTCCTCTGGCAGCTCCAGTATGAGTTCGGGACAGTGTTCACTTCCTGTTCCTGTGGCAGCTCTAGTATAAGTTCAAGATAGTGTACACTTCCTGTTCCTGTGGCAGCTCCAGTATGGAGTTCAGGACAGTGTACACTTCCTGTTCCTGTGGAAGCTCCAGTATGGGTCCAGGACAATGTACACTTCCTGTTCCTGCGGCAGCTCCATTATGGGTCCAGGACAGTGTATACTTCCTGTTTCTGCAGCAGCTCCAGTATGGAGTTCAGGACAGTTTACACTTCCTGTTCCAGTGGCTGCTCCAGTATGGGTCCAGGACAGTGTACACTTCCTGTTCCTGTGCCTGCTCCAGTATGGGTCCAGGACAGTGTACACTTCTTATACTTATGAGTACTTGCTAATACGGGCAATACAGAGACAGACTTCTTATACAAGTGAACTTCCCCAAGCATGTAGCTTATTCTTCCTTTTTTATTTTTGAAGTAAAATTTTTTGTTTTGCTCATTTAATAAGATAGAACTTTATATTAATGTTTGAAAAGTGGTTACTGGAAACTGGTTACACTACATACATATTGGATTTGTAAATGTTGTTCTGCACAATGTAAATCCTTTTTTGACAAGTATTTTTATTGCTTTCTAAACCCACAAAAATAATGGATGCATCTGTTGCACATTAAAGTACTGTTACAGAGCATGTTGCCTGTTGGTAGAGTGTTTTATGTGCGAATCTTTCATGAAAAGGAAAAAATATAGAACTTCCTATCTCCTCCCATGTTCTTCCAAAATCTTCCTTCACAAAAAAGGAGAAAAACTGAAGGAGAAAGAGACAGGAGAGACACGAGGAAGAGAAAAATACTGATCACACTAAACAGGCTCCGAGAAGCACAAAACAAGAGTAAGATCAGTCCCGTCAGGTATCCTCTGAGTATCCAGTTAGTAGCAGATTAAGGTTTAGGGTGTACCTAATAAAGTGACCACACAGTGATCACTCAGAAGGGAGGCTCAGAGTCTCACAATAGTTCAGAAATGGTTGCCAAGCTTTAGAAACGTGATGGAGGAGCTGCTGGGTGTTCATCTAATTTTCTCCAACTTCAGAAAATGCCTCCTATATCTGATTTATTGATTGAGTGTGGGCAGCTTCAGGTTGAAGAGGAGAAAACGTCGTGACAGGAGAGTTCAGACACCAGGCTGTCAGGCTGGACTCTGACAGGGGTCCTGCCTGGTGCCCAGAGCACAAGCATTCGAGGTTATAAAGAGTGTCTCAATGTGTCTGCAAGGGCTGGAAAGGTCCCATTTCTGACCTGTGTTTCACAAGGGGGTTCAGGAGCACCTCTGATGCCCGTCTCTGAAGTCCACACTGGCGCTGACTCCGCTGAAGGGAATCACCCCACTTCCCTGCAGATCGGTGACGTTTCATGTTCCAGCCTGTCCAAGTGGAGAGAAGCTGGAACTGTGTCCGTGGAAAGATTGTATTTCATACATTTAACAGTACTAAGCTGAGGTATTGCAAAGTTGACCTTATTTACTTTGTCCACTCTGCAGTAACAGCAGTGAGCTGTAACTAGAGAGTGACGTCATGCGTGACCCTTTTTATAACAGTGCATGTTACCCCGAGCAGAGTAACAGACGAGCGACGTCACGCCCGGGCTGGGCAGTACCCTTTTCATCCTGATAAATAATACTAATAATAAACTTTATTTTATATAGCGCTTTTAAAGGTGGCTTCTCAAAGCACTTTACAGAATGACAGCAACAATGAATAAAAAGAATACACAAGATAAAACACAATTACAGTACACAGAGGAGACTGTGGATGGTGATACTAAGAGCAGAGGGGTGAAGAATGGAACCAGTTCAGTAAAGTAAAATAATCCACAGAAGGACAGACTGTTGCTGTATTGCTGTGGCCCTCCCTCCTGATTGGTAATCACCGTTTGCCAGTGACTTCTCACATGCTGTGTTCAGAGCGTCATACAGTACAGTACTATTTTGACAGTCTGTTCCACTGTGTCTCACACCTCAGTGTCAGAATTGTGAAAAGTTTTTAGAACCAGGGGGTAGGTTCATAGCAATATAAGCAGAAAGTGCAATCACCCTTTGCTCATCCTTGGTTAACAATATATTCTCAAATGCCATGTTCTAAATTTCCCCTCTAATACTGCTAGTTTAAAATGTCTTGGAAAATGCAATAATATGAGACTTTTAATGATCAGAAGGCAAGGTCACGGTAAATATGCAGAAAGTGCCAGTGAATTCACGTTTTGCCTTTGTCTTATTTACTTGTTGTCTAACATGCCAGTTTGTGTTATTGGGAGTTTGAAAATCGATTTTCTGAAATGTGTTTCATACAAAAATGCTATTTGGACAGTCACTATTTAATTATATATTCCGCTTTAATGAGGATATGTACAGTAATCCATCCGGATGAGTACAATTAAAAATGACTGGAGAGAGCCATCTACAGGCGAAAGGCGACATCACAGCAGCAGCATGCGAATAAGAAGCCAACTTCAGCCTCATCTTCTGTCGACAGGAGTGTGGAAACAGATGGGTCACCGACACGGGTCAGACATTATTATTATTAGACGAGCAGGTCAGGGTAGTAACGGGAAGTTCGGTTTGTCCGACACATCACACCAAGGTATAAAAAAAACAACAATTACTGAGTTATGTCATAATTATGAGATAGCAAAGATCATATGTGTGTATGAACAACCTGTTCCATACACACTGTACAGTACGTCCATCATGATTATCTGTCTTTCAGTCTGATTCCAGGATGCACTCGCTCTTGTCTGAGGATACTCAACGTGAGAGAACAAAAATGTGTTCACATGAGGTCCAG
>NW_028296841.1:270000-326751 GCF_055471065.1 Atractosteus spatula | reverse complement strand
GCCCCCCTTTTCGGCTCCCGTGCGTTTTCCCTCCAAAAAACTTAGTTTTTTCCTCCTTTTTCCAGGGAGGCAGGCGTGGCTTGTGTGTGTGTGTGTGTGTGTGTGTGTGTGTGTGTGTGTGTGTCCCCGTCCTTGCAGGCGGGCCCCTTTCGACAGCCGGCCGTTTTCCCTCCAAAAAACTTAGTATATACACCTTTTCTTTCTTTTTTTCGGCAGGCAGGCAGGTGTGTGTGTGTCCCCGTCCCTCCCGAGAGAGCGCTGCCCCTTGCCTCTGCCCGCAGGTGCCGACGGTCCGCTTTCGCTTGCAGCTCACTCGGCACGGCTGCTGCTGGTGGGAGGGGCCTAAGCTAAGGAGGCCGGCCGGCTGGCGCCCCCCGCGGCTGCGGTCGTTGTCGGGCCGTTGACAGGAGATCAAAGAGCAGGGCCCCCGCCCGGGACTGGCGGGCAGGCAGGCGAGCAAGCAGGCAGGCAAGAGAGGGGGAGAGCGGAGTCCGGGCGGCCGGCAGCCGCGTGCGGACCGGGCTCCAGAGGCGTCGGCCTGCGCCGCTGCGCGCCAGCCGGACGCCCGCGCGCCCGCCCAAGGCCGGCGTCGGGCATCGCTTCTCGGCCTTTTGGCTAAGATCAAGTGTAGTATCTGTTCTTATCAGTTTAATATCTGATACGTCCCCCATCGGGGGACCACATATTAAACGGATTTTTGGAACAGGGAGCTGGATCAGGAGCTTGCTCCGTCCTCTCCACGCATCGGCCCGGTATTGCAGCGCCTCCGGGAACGGTGCACTACCTTCTCTCAGCGGTGAAAAGACAGACGTAGCTAGCAAGCAAGCGAGGTGGACCGGAGCTCCTTCCTCTCCGGTCTCGTCTCTCGTCATCTGTGCGTCTCTGTGTCTCTCTCTCTCCCCTCCCCGTTCCCGTGCTCCCTCCGTGCACTTTCCCGCGCCTCGACTCTCTCGGCAAGCAGGCCGGCCCCCTTTTCGGCTCCCGTGCGTTTTCCCTCCAAAAAACTTAGTTTTTTCCTCCTTTTTCCAGGGAGGCAGGCGTGGCTTGTGTGTGTGTGTGTGTGTGTGTGTGTGTGTGTGTGTGTGTCCCCGTCCTTGCAGGCGGGCCCCTTTCGACAGCCGGCCGTTTTCCCTCCAAAAAACTTAGTATATACACCTTTTCTTTCTTTTTTTCGGCAGGCAGGCAGGTGTGTGTGTGTCCCCGTCCCTCCCGAGAGAGCGCTGCCCCTTGCCTCTGCCCGCAGGTGCCGACGGTCCGCTTTCGCTTGCAGCTCACTCGGCACGGCTGCTGCTGGTGGGGAGGGGCCTAAGCTAAGGAGGCCGGCCGGCTGGCGCCCCCCGCGGCTGCGGTCGTTGTCGGGCCGTTGACAGGAGATCAAAGAGCAGGGCCCCCGCCCGGGACTGGCGGGCAGGCAGGCGAGCAAGCAGGCAGGCAAGAGAGGGGAGAGCGGAGTCCGGGCGGCCGGCAGCCGCGTGCGGACCGGGCTCCAGAGGCGTCGGCCTGCGCCGCTGCGCGCCAGCCGGACGCCCGCGCGCCCGCCCAAGGCCGGCGTCGGGCATCGCTTCTCGGCCTTTTGGCTAAGATCAAGTGTAGTATCTGTTCTTATCAGTTTAATATCTGATACGTCCCCCATCGGGGGACCACATATTAAACGGATTTTTGGAACAGGGAGCTGGATCAGGAGCTTGGCTTGCTCCGTCCTCTCCACGCATCGGCCCGGTATTGCAGCGCCTCCGGGAACGGTGCACTACCTTCTCTCAGCGGTGAAAAGACAGACGTAGCTAGCAAGCAAGCGAGGTGGACCGGAGCTCCTTCCTCTCCGGTCTCGTCTCTCGTCCATCTGTGCGTCTCTGTGTCTCTCTCTCTCCCCCTCCCCGTTCCCGTGCTCCCTCCGTGCACTTTCCCGCGCCTCGACTCTCTCGGCAAGCAGGCCGGCCCCCTTTTCGGCTCCCGTGCGTTTTCCCTCCAAAAAACTTAGTTTTTTCCTCCTTTTTCCAGGGAGGCAGGCGTGGCTTGTGTGTGTGTGTGTGTGTGTGTGTGTGTGTGTGTGTGTGTGTGTCCCCGTCCTTGCAGGCGGGCCCCTTTCGACAGCCGGCCGTTTTCCCTCCAAAAAACTTAGTATATACACCTTTTCTTTCTTTTTTTCGGCAGGCAGGCAGGTGTGTGTGTGTCCCCGTCCCTCCCGAGAGAGCGCTGCCCCTTGCCTCTGCCCGCAGGTGCCGACGGTCCGCTTTCGCTTGCAGCTCACTCGGCACGGCTGCTGCTGGTGGGAGGGGCCTAAGCTAAGGAGGCCGGCCGGCTGGCGCCCCCCGCGGCTGCGGTCGTTGTCGGGCCGTTGACAGGAGATCAAAGAGCAGGGCCCCCGCCCGGGACTGGCGGGCAGGCAGGCGAGCAAGCAGGCAGGCAAGAGAGGGGGAGAGCGGAGTCCGGGCGGCCGGCAGCCGCGTGCGGACCGGGCTCCAGAGGCGTCGGCCTGCGCCGCTGCGCGCCAGCCGGACGCCCGCGCGCCCGCCCAAGGCCGGCGTCGGGCATCGCTTCTCGGCCTTTTGGCTAAGATCAAGTGTAGTATCTGTTCTTATCAGTTTAATATCTGATACGTCCCCCATCGGGGGACCACATATTAAACGGATTTTTGGAACAGGGAGCTGGATCAGGAGCTTGCTCCGTCCTCTCCACGCATCGGCCCGGTATTGCAGCGCCTCCGGGAACGGTGCACTACCTTCTCTCAGCGGTGAAAAGACAGACGTAGCTAGCAAGCAAGCGAGGTGGACCGGAGCTCCTTCCTCTCCGGTCTCGTCTCTCGTCCATCTGTGCGTCTCTGTGTCTCTCTCTCTCCCCCTCCCCGTTCCCGTGCTCCCTCCGTGCACTTTCCCGCGCCTCGACTCTCTCGGCAAGCAGGCCGGCCCCCTTTTCGGCTCCCGTGCGTTTTCCCTCCAAAAAACTTAGTTTTTTCCTCCTTTTTCCAGGGAGGCAGGCGTGGCTTGTGTGTGTGTGTGTGTGTGTGTGTGTGTGTGTGTGTGTGTGTGTCCCCGTCCTTGCAGGCGGGCCCCTTTCGACAGCCGGCCGTTTTCCCTCCAAAAAACTTAGTATATACACCTTTTCTTTCTTTTTTTCGGCAGGCAGGCAGGTGTGTGTGTGTCCCCGTCCCTCCCGAGAGAGCGCTGCCCCTTGCCTCTGCCCGCAGGTGCCGACGGTCCGCTTTCGCTTGCAGCTCACTCGGCACGGCTGCTGCTGGTGGGAGGGGCCTAAGCTAAGGAGGCCGGCCGGCTGGCGCCCCCCGCGGCTGCGGTCGTTGTCGGGCCGTTGACAGGAGATCAAAGAGCAGGGCCCCCGCCCGGGACTGGCGGGCAGGCAGGCGAGCAAGCAGGCAGGCAAGAGAGGGGGAGAGCGGAGTCCGGGCGGCCGGCAGCCGCGTGCGGACCGGGCTCCAGAGGCGTCGGCCTGCGCCGCTGCGCGCCAGCCGGACGCCCGCGCGCCCGCCCAAGGCCGGCGTCGGGCATCGCTTCTCGGCCTTTTGGCTAAGATCAAGTGTAGTATCTGTTCTTATCAGTTTAATATCTGATACGTCCCCCATCGGGGGACCACATATTAAACGGATTTTTGGAACAGGGAGCTGGATCAGGAGCTTGCTCCGTCCTCTCCACGCATCGGCCCGGTATTGCAGCGCCTCCGGGAACGGTGCACTACCTTCTCTCAGCGGTGAAAAGACAGACGTAGCTAGCAAGCAAGCGAGGTGGACCGGAGCTCCTTCCTCTCCGGTCTCGTCTCTCGTCCATCTGTGCGTCTCTGTGTCTCTCTCTCTCCCCCTCCCCGTTCCCGTGCTCCCTCCGTGCACTTTCCCGCGCCTCGACTCTCTCGGCAAGCAGGCCGGCCCCCTTTTCGGCTCCCGTGCGTTTTCCCTCCAAAAAACTTAGTTTTTTCCTCCTTTTTCCAGGGAGGCAGGCGTGGCTTGTGTGTGTGTGTGTGTGTGTGTGTGTGTGTGTGTGTGTGTGTGTGCCCCGTCCTTGCAGGCGGGCCCCTTTCGACAGCCGGCCGTTTTCCCTCCAAAAAACTTAGTATATACACCTTTTCTTTCTTTTTTTCGGCAGGCAGGCAGGTGTGTGTGTGTCCCCGTCCCTCCCGAGAGAGCGCTGCCCCTTGCCTCTGCCCGCAGGTGCCGACGGTCCGCTTTCGCTTGCAGCTCACTCGGCACGGCTGCTGCTGGTGGGAGGGGCCTAAGCTAAGGAGGCCGGCCGGCTGGCGCCCCCCGCGGCTGCGGTCGTTGTCGGGCCGTTGACAGGAGATCAAAGAGCAGGGCCCCCGCCCGGGACTGGCGGGCAGGCAGGCGAGCAAGCAGGCAGGCAAGAGAGGGGGAGAGCGGAGTCCGGGCGGCCGGCAGCCGCGTGCGGACCGGGCTCCAGAGGCGTCGGCCTGCGCCGCTGCGCGCCAGCCGGACGCCCGCGCGCCCGCCCAAGGCCGGCGTCGGGCATCGCTTCTCGGCCTTTTGGCTAAGATCAAGTGTAGTATCTGTTCTTATCAGTTTAATATCTGATACGTCCCCCATCGGGGGACCACATATTAAACGGATTTTTGGAACAGGGAGCTGGATCAGGAGCTTGCTCCGTCCTCTCCACGCATCGGCCCGGTATTGCAGCGCCTCCGGGAACGGTGCACTACCTTCTCTCAGCGGTGAAAAGACAGACGTAGCTAGCAAGCAAGCGAGGTGGACCGGAGCTCCTTCCTCTCCGGTCTCGTCTCTCGTCCATCTGTGCGTCTCTGTGTCTCTCTCTCTCCCCCTCCCCGTTCCCGTGCTCCCTCCGTGCACTTTCCCGCGCCTCGACTCTCTCGGCAAGCAGGCCGGCCCCCTTTTCGGCTCCCGTGCGTTTTCCCTCCAAAAAACTTAGTTTTTTCCTCCTTTTTCCAGGGAGGCAGGCGTGGCTTGTGTGTGTGTGTGTGTGTGTGTGTGTGTGTGTGTGTGTGTGTGTCCCCGTCCTTGCAGGCGGGCCCCTTTCGACAGCCGGCCGTTTTCCCTCCAAAAAACTTAGTATATACACCTTTTCTTTCTTTTTTTCGGCAGGCAGGCAGGTGTGTGTGTGTCCCCGTCCCTCCCGAGAGAGCGCTGCCCCTTGCCTCTGCCCGCAGGTGCCGACGGTCCGCTTTCGCTTGCAGCTCACTCGGCACGGCTGCTGCTGGTGGGAGGGGCCTAAGCTAAGGAGGCCGGCCGGCTGGCGCCCCCCGCGGCTGCGGTCGTTGTCGGGCCGTTGACAGGAGATCAAAGAGCAGGGCCCCCGCCCGGGACTGGCGGGCAGGCAGGCGAGCAAGCAGGCAGGCAAGAGAGGGGGAGAGCGGAGTCCGGGCGGCCGGCAGCCGCGTGCGGACCGGGCTCCAGAGGCGTCGGCCTGCGCCGCTGCGCGCCAGCCGGACGCCCGCGCGCCCGCCCAAGGCCGGCGTCGGGCATCGCTTCTCGGCCTTTTGGCTAAGATCAAGTGTAGTATCTGTTCTTATCAGTTTAATATCTGATACGTCCCCCATCGGGGGACCACATATTAAACGGATTTTTGGAACAGGGAGCTGGATCAGGAGCTTGCTCCGTCCTCTCCACGCATCGGCCCGGTATTGCAGCGCCTCCGGGAACGGTGCACTACCTTCTCTCAGCGGTGAAAAGACAGACGTAGCTAGCAAGCAAGCGAGGTGGACCGGAGCTCCTTCCTCTCCGGTCTCGTCTCTCGTCCATCTGTGCGTCTCTGTGTCTCTCTCTCTCCCCCTCCCCGTTCCCGTGCTCCCTCCGTGCACTTTCCCGCGCCTCGACTCTCTCGGCAAGCAGGCCGGCCCCCTTTTCGGCTCCCGTGCGTTTTCCCTCCAAAAAACTTAGTTTTTTCCTCCTTTTTCCAGGGAGGCAGGCGTGGCTTGTGTGTGTGTGTGTGTGTGTGTGTGTGTGTGTGTGTGTGTGTGTCCCCGTCCTTGCAGGCGGGCCCCTTTCGACAGCCGGCCGTTTTCCCTCCAAAAAACTTAGTATATACACCTTTTCTTTCTTTTTTTCGGCAGGCAGGCAGGTGTGTGTGTGTCCCCGTCCCTCCCGAGAGAGCGCTGCCCCTTGCCTCTGCCCGCAGGTGCCGACGGTCCGCTTTCGCTTGCAGCTCACTCGGCACGGCTGCTGCTGGTGGGAGGGGCCTAAGCTAAGGAGGCCGGCCGGCTGGCGCCCCCCGCGGCTGCGGTCGTTGTCGGGCCGTTGACAGGAGATCAAAGAGCAGGGCCCCCGCCCGGGACTGGCGGGCAGGCAGGCGAGCAAGCAGGCAGGCAAGAGAGGGGGAGAGCGGAGTCCGGGCGGCCGGCAGCCGCGTGCGGACCGGGCTCCAGAGGCGTCGGCCTGCGCCGCTGCGCGCCAGCCGGACGCCCGCGCGCCCGCCCAAGGCCGGCGTCGGGCATCGCTTCTCGGCCTTTTGGCTAAGATCAAGTGTAGTATCTGTTCTTATCAGTTTAATATCTGATACGTCCCCCATCGGGGGACCACATATTAAACGGATTTTTGGAACAGGGAGCTGGATCAGGAGCTTGCTCCGTCCTCTCCACGCATCGGCCCGGTATTGCAGCGCCTCCGGGAACGGTGCACTACCTTCTCTCAGCGGTGAAAAGACAGACGTAGCTAGCAAGCAAGCGAGGTGGACCGGAGCTCCTTCCTCTCCGGTCTCGTCTCTCGTCCATCTGTGCGTCTCTGTGTCTCTCTCTCTCCCCCTCCCCGTTCCCGTGCTCCCTCCGTGCACTTTCCCGCGCCTCGACTCTCTCGGCAAGCAGGCCGGCCCCCTTTTCGGCTCCCGTGCGTTTTCCCTCCAAAAAACTTAGTTTTTTCCTCCTTTTTCCAGGGAGGCAGGCGTGGCTTGTGTGTGTGTGTGTGTGTGTGTGTGTGTGTGTGTGTGTGTGTGTGTCCCCGTCCTTGCAGGCGGGCCCCTTTCGACAGCCGGCCGTTTTCCCTCCAAAAAACTTAGTATATACACCTTTTCTTTCTTTTTTTCGGCAGGCAGGCAGGTGTGTGTGTGTCCCCGTCCCTCCCGAGAGAGCGCTGCCCCTTGCCTCTGCCCGCAGGTGCCGACGGTCCGCTTTCGCTTGCAGCTCACTCGGCACGGCTGCTGCTGGTGGGAGGGGCCTAAGCTAAGGAGGCCGGCCGGCTGGCGCCCCCCGCGGCTGCGGTCGTTGTCGGGCCGTTGACAGGAGATCAAAGAGCAGGGCCCCCGCCCGGGACTGGCGGGCAGGCAGGCGAGCAAGCAGGCAGGCAAGAGAGGGGGAGAGCGGAGTCCGGGCGGCCGGCAGCCGCGTGCGGACCGGGCTCCAGAGGCGTCGGCCTGCGCCGCTGCGCGCCAGCCGGACGCCCGCGCGCCCGCCCAAGGCCGGCGTCGGGCATCGCTTCTCGGCCTTTTGGCTAAGATCAAGTGTAGTATCTGTTCTTATCAGTTTAATATCTGATACGTCCCCCATCGGGGGACCACATATTAAACGGATTTTTGGAACAGGGAGCTGGATCAGGAGCTTGCTCCGTCCTCTCCACGCATCGGCCCGGTATTGCAGCGCCTCCGGGAACGGTGCACTACCTTCTCTCAGCGGTGAAAAGACAGACGTAGCTAGCAAGCAAGCGAGGTGGACCGGAGCTCCTTCCTCTCCGGTCTCGTCTCTCGTCCATCTGTGCGTCTCTGTGTCTCTCTCTCTCCCCCTCCCCGTTCCCGTGCTCCCTCCGTGCACTTTCCCGCGCCTCGACTCTCTCGGCAAGCAGGCCGGCCCCCTTTTCGGCTCCCGTGCGTTTTCCCTCCAAAAAACTTAGTTTTTTCCTCCTTTTTCCAGGGAGGCAGGCGTGGCTTGTGTGTGTGTGTGTGTGTGTGTGTGTGTGTGTGTGTGTGTGTGTGTGTGTGTGTCCCCGTCCTTGCAGGCGGGCCCCTTTCGACAGCCGGCCGTTTTCCCTCCAAAAAACTTAGTATATACACCTTTTCTTTCTTTTTTTCGGCAGGCAGGCAGGTGTGTGTGTGTCCCCGTCCCTCCCGAGAGAGCGCTGCCCCTTGCCTCTGCCCGCAGGTGCCGACGGTCCGCTTTCGCTTGCAGCTCACTCGGCACGGCTGCTGCTGGTGGGAGGGGCCTAAGCTAAGGAGGCCGGCCGGCTGGCGCCCCCCGCGGCTGCGGTCGTTGTCGGGCCGTTGACAGGAGATCAAAGAGCAGGGCCCCCGCCCGGGACTGGCGGGCAGGCAGGCGAGCAAGCAGGCAGGCAAGAGAGGGGGAGAGCGGAGTCCGGGCGGCCGGCAGCCGCGTGCGGACCGGGCTCCAGAGGCGTCGGCCTGCGCCGCTGCGCGCCAGCCGGACGCCCGCGCGCCCGCCCAAGGCCGGCGTCGGGCATCGCTTCTCGGCCTTTTGGCTAAGATCAAGTGTAGTATCTGTTCTTATCAGTTTAATATCTGATACGTCCCCCATCGGGGGACCACATATTAAACGGATTTTTGGAACAGGGAGCTGGATCAGGAGCTTGCTCCGTCCTCTCCACGCATCGGCCCGGTATTGCAGCGCCTCCGGGAACGGTGCACTACCTTCTCTCAGCGGTGAAAAGACAGACGTAGCTAGCAAGCAAGCGAGGTGGACCGGAGCTCCTTCCTCTCCGGTCTCGTCTCTCGTCCATCTGTGCGTCTCTGTGTCTCTCTCTCTCCCCCTCCCCGTTCCCGTGCTCCCTCCGTGCACTTTCCCGCGCCTCGACTCTCTCGGCAAGCAGGCCGGCCCCCTTTTCGGCTCCCGTGCGTTTTCCCTCCAAAAAACTTAGTTTTTTCCTCCTTTTTCCAGGGAGGCAGGCGTGGCTTGTGTGTGTGTGTGTGTGTGTGTGTGTGTGTGTGTGTGTGTGTGTGTGTGTGTCCCCGTCCTTGCAGGCGGGCCCCTTTCGACAGCCGGCCGTTTTCCCTCCAAAAAACTTAGTATATACACCTTTTCTTTCTTTTTTTCGGCAGGCAGGCAGGTGTGTGTGTGTCCCCGTCCCTCCCGAGAGAGCGCTGCCCCTTGCCTCTGCCCGCAGGTGCCGACGGTCCGCTTTCGCTTGCAGCTCACTCGGCACGGCTGCTGCTGGTGGGAGGGGCCTAAGCTAAGGAGGCCGGCCGGCTGGCGCCCCCCGCGGCTGCGGTCGTTGTCGGGCCGTTGACAGGAGATCAAAGAGCAGGGCCCCCGCCCGGGACTGGCGGGCAGGCAGGCGAGCAAGCAGGCAGGCAAGAGAGGGGGAGAGCGGAGTCCGGGCGGCCGGCAGCCGCGTGCGGACCGGGCTCCAGAGGCGTCGGCCTGCGCCGCTGCGCGCCAGCCGGACGCCCGCGCGCCCGCCCAAGGCCGGCGTCGGGCATCGCTTCTCGGCCTTTTGGCTAAGATCAAGTGTAGTATCTGTTCTTATCAGTTTAATATCTGATACGTCCCCCATCGGGGGACCACATATTAAACGGATTTTTGGAACAGGGAGCTGGATCAGGAGCTTGCTCCGTCCTCTCCACGCATCGGCCCGGTATTGCAGCGCCTCCGGGAACGGTGCACTACCTTCTCTCAGCGGTGAAAAGACAGACGTAGCTAGCAAGCAAGCGAGGTGGACCGGAGCTCCTTCCTCTCCGGTCTCGTCTCTCGTCCATCTGTGCGTCTCTGTGTCTCTCTCTCTCCCCCTCCCCGTTCCCGTGCTCCCTCCGTGCACTTTCCCGCGCCTCGACTCTCTCGGCAAGCAGGCCGGCCCCCTTTTCGGCTCCCGTGCGTTTTCCCTCCAAAAAACTTAGTTTTTTCCTCCTTTTTCCAGGGAGGCAGGCGTGGCTTGTGTGTGTGTGTGTGTGTGTGTGTGTGTGTGTGTGTGTGTGTGTGTGTGTGTGTGTCCCCGTCCTTGCAGGCGGGCCCCTTTCGACAGCCGGCCGTTTTCCCTCCAAAAAACTTAGTATATACACCTTTTCTTTCTTTTTTTCGGCAGGCAGGCAGGTGTGTGTGTGTCCCCGTCCCTCCCGAGAGAGCGCTGCCCCTTGCCTCTGCCCGCAGGTGCCGACGGTCCGCTTTCGCTTGCAGCTCACTCGGCACGGCTGCTGCTGGTGGGAGGGGCCTAAGCTAAGGAGGCCGGCCGGCTGGCGCCCCCCGCGGCTGCGGTCGTTGTCGGGCCGTTGACAGGAGATCAAAGAGCAGGGCCCCCGCCCGGGACTGGCGGGCAGGCAGGCGAGCAAGCAGGCAGGCAAGAGAGGGGGAGAGCGGAGTCCGGGCGGCCGGCAGCCGCGTGCGGACCGGGCTCCAGAGGCGTCGGCCTGCGCCGCTGCGCGCCAGCCGGACGCCCGCGCGCCCGCCCAAGGCCGGCGTCGGGCATCGCTTCTCGGCCTTTTGGCTAAGATCAAGTGTAGTATCTGTTCTTATCAGTTTAATATCTGATACGTCCCCCATCGGGGGACCACATATTAAACGGATTTTTGGAACAGGGAGCTGGATCAGGAGCTTGCTCCGTCCTCTCCACGCATCGGCCCGGTATTGCAGCGCCTCCGGGAACGGTGCACTACCTTCTCTCAGCGGTGAAAAGACAGACGTAGCTAGCAAGCAAGCGAGGTGGACCGGAGCTCCTTCCTCTCCGGTCTCGTCTCTCGTCCATCTGTGCGTCTCTGTGTCTCTCTCTCTCCCCCTCCCCGTTCCCGTGCTCCCTCCGTGCACTTTCCCGCGCCTCGACTCTCTCGGCAAGCAGGCCGGCCCCCTTTTCGGCTCCCGTGCGTTTTCCCTCCAAAAAACTTAGTTTTTTCCTCCTTTTTCCAGGGAGGCAGGCGTGGCTTGTGTGTGTGTGTGTGTGTGTGTGTGTGTGTGTGTGTGTGTGTCCCCGTCCTTGCAGGCGGGCCCCTTTCGACAGCCGGCCGTTTTCCCTCCAAAAAACTTAGTATATACACCTTTTCTTTCTTTTTTTCGGCAGGCAGGCAGGTGTGTGTGTGTCCCCGTCCCTCCCGAGAGAGCGCTGCCCCTTGCCTCTGCCCGCAGGTGCCGACGGTCCGCTTTCGCTTGCAGCTCACTCGGCACGGCTGCTGCTGGTGGGAGGGGCCTAAGCTAAGGAGGCCGGCCGGCTGGCGCCCCCCGCGGCTGCGGTCGTTGTCGGGCCGTTGACAGGAGATCAAAGAGCAGGGCCCCCGCCCGGGACTGGCGGGCAGGCAGGCGAGCAAGCAGGCAGGCAAGAGAGGGGGAGAGCGGAGTCCGGGCGGCCGGCAGCCGCGTGCGGACCGGGCTCCAGAGGCGTCGGCCTGCGCCGCTGCGCGCCAGCCGGACGCCCGCGCGCCCGCCCAAGGCCGGCGTCGGGCATCGCTTCTCGGCCTTTTGGCTAAGATCAAGTGTAGTATCTGTTCTTATCAGTTTAATATCTGATACGTCCCCCATCGGGGGACCACATATTAAACGGATTTTTGGAACAGGGAGCTGGATCAGGAGCTTGCTCCGTCCTCTCCACGCATCGGCCCGGTATTGCAGCGCCTCCGGGAACGGTGCACTACCTTCTCTCAGCGGTGAAAAGACAGACGTAGCTAGCAAGCAAGCGAGGTGGACCGGAGCTCCTTCCTCTCCGGTCTCGTCTCTCGTCCATCTGTGCGTCTCTGTGTCTCTCTCTCTCCCCCTCCCCGTTCCCGTGCTCCCTCCGTGCACTTTCCCGCGCCTCGACTCTCTCGGCAAGCAGGCCGGCCCCCTTTTCGGCTCCCGTGCGTTTTCCCTCCAAAAAACTTAGTTTTTTCCTCCTTTTTCCAGGGAGGCAGGCGTGGCTTGTGTGTGTGTGTGTGTGTGTGTGTGTGTGTGTGTGTGTGTGTGTGTGTGTGTGTGTGTCCCCGTCCTTGCAGGCGGGCCCCTTTCGACAGCCGGCCGTTTTCCCTCCAAAAAACTTAGTATATACACCTTTTCTTTCTTTTTTTCGGCAGGCAGGCAGGTGTGTGTGTGTCCCCGTCCCTCCCGAGAGAGCGCTGCCCCTTGCCTCTGCCCGCAGGTGCCGACGGTCCGCTTTCGCTTGCAGCTCACTCGGCACGGCTGCTGCTGGTGGGAGGGGCCTAAGCTAAGGAGGCCGGCCGGCTGGCGCCCCCCGCGGCTGCGGTCGTTGTCGGGCCGTTGACAGGAGATCAAAGAGCAGGGCCCCCGCCCGGGACTGGCGGGCAGGCAGGCGAGCAAGCAGGCAGGCAAGAGAGGGGGAGAGCGGAGTCCGGGCGGCCGGCAGCCGCGTGCGGACCGGGCTCCAGAGGCGTCGGCCTGCGCCGCTGCGCGCCAGCCGGACGCCCGCGCGCCCGCCCAAGGCCGGCGTCGGGCATCGCTTCTCGGCCTTTTGGCTAAGATCAAGTGTAGTATCTGTTCTTATCAGTTTAATATCTGATACGTCCCCCATCGGGGGACCACATATTAAACGGATTTTTGGAACAGGGAGCTGGATCAGGAGCTTGCTCCGTCCTCTCCACGCATCGGCCCGGTATTGCAGCGCCTCCGGGAACGGTGCACTACCTTCTCTCAGCGGTGAAAAGACAGACGTAGCTAGCAAGCAAGCGAGGTGGACCGGAGCTCCTTCCTCTCCGGTCTCGTCTCTCGTCCATCTGTGCGTCTCTGTGTCTCTCTCTCTCCCCCTCCCCGTTCCCGTGCTCCCTCCGTGCACTTTCCCGCGCCTCGACTCTCTCGGCAAGCAGGCCGGCCCCCTTTTCGGCTCCCGTGCGTTTTCCCTCCAAAAAACTTAGTTTTTTCCTCCTTTTTCCAGGGAGGCAGGCGTGGCTTGTGTGTGTGTGTGTGTGTGTGTGTGTGTGTGTGTGTGTGTGTGTCCCCGTCCTTGCAGGCGGGCCCCTTTCGACAGCCGGCCGTTTTCCCTCCAAAAAACTTAGTATATACACCTTTTCTTTCTTTTTTTCGGCAGGCAGGCAGGTGTGTGTGTGTCCCCGTCCCTCCCGAGAGAGCGCTGCCCCTTGCCTCTGCCCGCAGGTGCCGACGGTCCGCTTTCGCTTGCAGCTCACTCGGCACGGCTGCTGCTGGTGGGAGGGGCCTAAGCTAAGGAGGCCGGCCGGCTGGCGCCCCCCGCGGCTGCGGTCGTTGTCGGGCCGTTGACAGGAGATCAAAGAGCAGGGCCCCCGCCCGGGACTGGCGGGCAGGCAGGCGAGCAAGCAGGCAGGCAAGAGAGGGGGAGAGCGGAGTCCGGGCGGCCGGCAGCCGCGTGCGGACCGGGCTCCAGAGGCGTCGGCCTGCGCCGCTGCGCGCCAGCCGGACGCCCGCGCGCCCGCCCAAGGCCGGCGTCGGGCATCGCTTCTCGGCCTTTTGGCTAAGATCAAGTGTAGTATCTGTTCTTATCAGTTTAATATCTGATACGTCCCCCATCGGGGGACCACATATTAAACGGATTTTTGGAACAGGGAGCTGGATCAGGAGCTTGCTCCGTCCTCTCCACGCATCGGCCCGGTATTGCAGCGCCTCCGGGAACGGTGCACTACCTTCTCTCAGCGGTGAAAAGACAGACGTAGCTAGCAAGCAAGCGAGGTGGACCGGAGCTCCTTCCTCTCCGGTCTCGTCTCTCGTCCATCTGTGCGTCTCTGTGTCTCTCTCTCTCCCCCTCCCCGTTCCCGTGCTCCCTCCGTGCACTTTCCCGCGCCTCGACTCTCTCGGCAAGCAGGCCGGCCCCCTTTTCGGCTCCCGTGCGTTTTCCCTCCAAAAAACTTAGTTTTTTCCTCCTTTTTCCAGGGAGGCAGGCGTGGCTTGTGTGTGTGTGTGTGTGTGTGTGTGTGTGTGTGTGTGTGTGTGTCCCCGTCCTTGCAGGCGGGCCCCTTTCGACAGCCGGCCGTTTTCCCTCCAAAAAACTTAGTATATACACCTTTTCTTTCTTTTTTTCGGCAGGCAGGCAGGTGTGTGTGTGTCCCCGTCCCTCCCGAGAGAGCGCTGCCCCTTGCCTCTGCCCGCAGGTGCCGACGGTCCGCTTTCGCTTGCAGCTCACTCGGCACGGCTGCTGCTGGTGGGAGGGGCCTAAGCTAAGGAGGCCGGCCGGCTGGCGCCCCCCGCGGCTGCGGTCGTTGTCGGGCCGTTGACAGGAGATCAAAGAGCAGGGCCCCCGCCCGGGACTGGCGGGCAGGCAGGCGAGCAAGCAGGCAGGCAAGAGAGGGGGAGAGCGGAGTCCGGGCGGCCGGCAGCCGCGTGCGGACCGGGCTCCAGAGGCGTCGGCCTGCGCCGCTGCGCGCCAGCCGGACGCCCGCGCGCCCGCCCAAGGCCGGCGTCGGGCATCGCTTCTCGGCCTTTTGGCTAAGATCAAGTGTAGTATCTGTTCTTATCAGTTTAATATCTGATACGTCCCCCATCGGGGGACCACATATTAAACGGATTTTTGGAACAGGGAGCTGGATCAGGAGCTTGCTCCGTCCTCTCCACGCATCGGCCCGGTATTGCAGCGCCTCCGGGAACGGTGCACTACCTTCTCTCAGCGGTGAAAAGACAGACGTAGCTAGCAAGCAAGCGAGGTGGACCGGAGCTCCTTCCTCTCCGGTCTCGTCTCTCGTCCATCTGTGCGTCTCTGTGTCTCTCTCTCTCCCCCTCCCCGTTCCCGTGCTCCCTCCGTGCACTTTCCCGCGCCTCGACTCTCTCGGCAAGCAGGCCGGCCCCCTTTTCGGCTCCCGTGCGTTTTCCCTCCAAAAAACTTAGTTTTTTCCTCCTTTTTCCAGGGAGGCAGGCGTGGCTTGTGTGTGTGTGTGTGTGTGTGTGTGTGTGTGTGTGTGTGTGTCCCCGTCCTTGCAGGCGGGCCCCTTTCGACAGCCGGCCGTTTTCCCTCCAAAAAACTTAGTATATACACCTTTTCTTTCTTTTTTTCGGCAGGCAGGCAGGTGTGTGTGTGTCCCCGTCCCTCCCGAGAGAGCGCTGCCCCTTGCCTCTGCCCGCAGGTGCCGACGGTCCGCTTTCGCTTGCAGCTCACTCGGCACGGCTGCTGCTGGTGGGAGGGGCCTAAGCTAAGGAGGCCGGCCGGCTGGCGCCCCCCGCGGCTGCGGTCGTTGTCGGGCCGTTGACAGGAGATCAAAGAGCAGGGCCCCCGCCCGGGACTGGCGGGCAGGCAGGCGAGCAAGCAGGCAGGCAAGAGAGGGGGAGAGCGGAGTCCGGGCGGCCGGCAGCCGCGTGCGGACCGGGCTCCAGAGGCGTCGGCCTGCGCCGCTGCGCGCCAGCCGGACGCCCGCGCGCCCGCCCAAGGCCGGCGTCGGGCATCGCTTCTCGGCCTTTTGGCTAAGATCAAGTGTAGTATCTGTTCTTATCAGTTTAATATCTGATACGTCCCCCATCGGGGGACCACATATTAAACGGATTTTTGGAACAGGGAGCTGGATCAGGAGCTTGCTCCGTCCTCTCCACGCATCGGCCCGGTATTGCAGCGCCTCCGGGAACGGTGCACTACCTTCTCTCAGCGGTGAAAAGACAGACGTAGCTAGCAAGCAAGCGAGGTGGACCGGAGCTCCTT
This sequence comes from Atractosteus spatula, assembly GCF_055471065.1. Taxonomy (NCBI): domain Eukaryota; kingdom Metazoa; phylum Chordata; class Actinopteri; order Semionotiformes; family Lepisosteidae; genus Atractosteus; species Atractosteus spatula. Next base: position 311,342 of record NW_028296841.1, on the reverse strand, counting down.
CCTCTCCGGTCTCGTCTCTCGTCCATCTGTGCGTCTCTGTGTCTCTCTCTCTCCCCCTCCCCGTTCCCGTGCTCCCTCCGTGCACTTTCCCGCGCCTCGACTCTCTCGGCAAGCAGGCCGGCCCCCTTTTCGGCTCCCGTGCGTTTTCCCTCCAAAAAACTTAGTTTTTTCCTCCTTTTTCCAGGGAGGCAGGCGTGGCTTGTGTGTGTGTGTGTGTGTGTGTGTGTGTGTGTGTGTGTGTGTGTGTGTGTGTGTCCCCGTCCTTGCAGGCGGGCCCCTTTCGACAGCCGGCCGTTTTCCCTCCAAAAAACTTAGTATATACACCTTTTCTTTCTTTTTTTCGGCAGGCAGGCAGGTGTGTGTGTGTCCCCGTCCCTCCCGAGAGAGCGCTGCCCCTTGCCTCTGCCCGCAGGTGCCGACGGTCCGCTTTCGCTTGCAGCTCACTCGGCACGGCTGCTGCTGGTGGGAGGGGCCTAAGCTAAGGAGGCCGGCCGGCTGGCGCCCCCCGCGGCTGCGGTCGTTGTCGGGCCGTTGACAGGAGATCAAAGAGCAGGGCCCCCGCCCGGGACTGGCGGGCAGGCAGGCGAGCAAGCAGGCAGGCAAGAGAGGGGGAGAGCGGAGTCCGGGCGGCCGGCAGCCGCGTGCGGACCGGGCTCCAGAGGCGTCGGCCTGCGCCGCTGCGCGCCAGCCGGACGCCCGCGCGCCCGCCCAAGGCCGGCGTCGGGCATCGCTTCTCGGCCTTTTGGCTAAGATCAAGTGTAGTATCTGTTCTTATCAGTTTAATATCTGATACGTCCCCCATCGGGGGACCACATATTAAACGGATTTTTGGAACAGGGAGCTGGATCAGGAGCTTGCTCCGTCCTCTCCACGCATCGGCCCGGTATTGCAGCGCCTCCGGGAACGGTGCACTACCTTCTCTCAGCGGTGAAAAGACAGACGTAGCTAGCAAGCAAGCGAGGTGGACCGGAGCTCCTTCCTCTCCGGTCTCGTCTCTCGTCCATCTGTGCGTCTCTGTGTCTCTCTCTCTCCCCCTCCCCGTTCCCGTGCTCCCTCCGTGCACTTTCCCGCGCCTCGACTCTCTCGGCAAGCAGGCCGGCCCCCTTTTCGGCTCCCGTGCGTTTTCCCTCCAAAAAACTTAGTTTTTTCCTCCTTTTTCCAGGGAGGCAGGCGTGGCTTGTGTGTGTGTGTGTGTGTGTGTGTGTGTGTGTGTGTGTGTGTGTGTGTGTGTGTGTGTGTGTGTCCCCGTCCTTGCAGGCGGGCCCCTTTCGACAGCCGGCCGTTTTCCCTCCAAAAAACTTAGTATATACACCTTTTCTTTCTTTTTTTCGGCAGGCAGGCAGGTGTGTGTGTGTCCCCGTCCCTCCCGAGAGAGCGCTGCCCCTTGCCTCTGCCCGCAGGTGCCGACGGTCCGCTTTCGCTTGCAGCTCACTCGGCACGGCTGCTGCTGGTGGGAGGGGCCTAAGCTAAGGAGGCCGGCCGGCTGGCGCCCCCCGCGGCTGCGGTCGTTGTCGGGCCGTTGACAGGAGATCAAAGAGCAGGGCCCCCGCCCGGGACTGGCGGGCAGGCAGGCGAGCAAGCAGGCAGGCAAGAGAGGGGGAGAGCGGAGTCCGGGCGGCCGGCAGCCGCGTGCGGACCGGGCTCCAGAGGCGTCGGCCTGCGCCGCTGCGCGCCAGCCGGACGCCCGCGCGCCCGCCCAAGGCCGGCGTCGGGCATCGCTTCTCGGCCTTTTGGCTAAGATCAAGGTTTAAGCCGGCAAGCCCGCAATTCCAAGATCTTAGTCCAGGGGGTCGGGAAGGCGACAGGAGGAATGCTGTGACGGAGACGACTGGATGGGGGACCGTGGAGTTTTGGAGCCAGAAGGATCGTGGTGACGAGAAGGGGGAACGGCGGTGGCGAGGAAATTTTGCTGAGCTGGACGGAGTCGGAGGGCGGCGGCGTGCTTACCTGGAGGTTTCCGGAAAGGGCGACGACGCAGTGGCTGGAGTGATGGCAGGGTACCCTTGGGCGAGGAACGAGCAGCGGAAGGACTCCCTCCGTTTCTCGCTGAGGAATTTGGATGGACTGATGACCTGGGACAGAGATAGGTTTAAAGAGTTGGTTCTGGTTAAATGCTTGGGGGTGCGTTTGTCAGATGTTTTCTGCTTGCAGGACTTTGTCAGATGCGGGATTTTCGAGGTGACTCTAGTATCGGACATCTTGTGTTTTGAAGTGTGGCGGATGGTACAGGAGAAGAAAGAGGAGTTTCCTGTAAAGTTGTTCCGTGTGGAGCCGATGTTTGTTGGAGATCTGAAAGTTATGACAGTTTTCTTTTCAGATCCATTTGTCCCTGAGGAGGACTTAGTCTCCTTCTTGAGGCGGTTTGTGGATCTGCAAGGAGCCGGTACGAGAGAGCTGGACAAGGATGGCGTGTGGTCTGGGAAACGGACATATTGGATGAGACTGAGATTGGGGAAGACAGCAGAGGAGGGGGTGATATACCCCCCAGCTTTCTTCATGATCGGGACACATAGGGGTTACCTGGTGTATTCCGGGCAACCCCTTGAATGCAGAGCGTGTGGTGGTCGGGGACATTTTGCGGCGCAGTGCGTGTCAGTGCACTGCAAACGGTGTGGGAAGATGGGACATGTGGTGAAGGATTGTGTACGAGAGAAAAGGTGTTTTAAGTGTGATGGGCTGGGACATGTGTCACGGGTTTGTTTGAGTAAGGGGATGGAGAGGGTTGGGGGGTCAGGGGTAGATGGGAGTGAGGAAGAGGGAGGGGAAATAGGAAACGATAGTGAGAGTAGTGTGGGAAGTTTTGATAAAATAGGTGTGAGGGTGGGATGTAAGAGTGAGAGAGAGAAGCGTTTGAGTTGTGCATTTTTTTTGGAGCCTTCGACAGATGTGGACCGAGATAGTAAGGTTAGTGAGATAAATGGGACTGGTACGGTAGTGGTGCAGAAGGGAGAGCAGTGGAATAATGTGGGGGAGACTAGTCAGTGTGATGAAAGGGGAAGGATGGAAGAGAGTGATGTGAAGGGAGGGATGATTGTTGTTGAAGGGGAGGAAATGTACACGAAGGGAGCGTATACAGAGATTTTGTTTGATAGTGACGGTGACATAGTTTTGACGGATCTTGAGGAGGAATGTGAAAGAGTGTGTTTGGGTGATGATGTCAGTGATAATGTGGTAGCTTCGAATGTGGAGGTGAAGGGTGAAGGATACGAGAAGAGGGAGGTAAGGGTGGGACAGATAGTCAAGAAAAAGGGAAAAAAGAAAGTGAAGAGATGAGGGAGATCAAGAAGGGGTGGAGGTTATCTGAATAAGGGGAGGGGATATGGAGATTTGGTTTACTTTGGGTGTGGGAACTAATGTAAGTGAATATAGATGTGTTAAGGATTTGTGTTTGCTGTGTAATGATTTTGGTTGGAAAAAGAGCTTAGGATGTTATTAGTATAAGGGGATTATGGGGATGCGGGTTTTTCTTTTGGGTTTGAGAATTTAATGTGAGTGAACATGGAAGTGCCAAGGGTTTATGTTTAGTGTGTAACGATTTTGGTTGAAGTTAGGATGTTATTAGAATAAGGGGATTATGGAAATGTTTCAGTTGGGTTTGAGAGTTAATGTATGTGAATATGGAAGTGTTAAAGGATTTATGTTTATTGTGTAATGATTTGATTGAAGTTGGGAGGTAATTTGTGTAAGGGGTGGGGTTATGGTGATGAGGTTTTCTTCGGGTTAGAGAGTAATATGGTTTGGGAAGTTAATGTAAGTGAAGATGGATGTGTAAAGGGTTTATGTTTTGTTGTGTAACGATTAAGGTCGAATTTGGGAGGGTTAAGATGATGGGGTTTTGTTGTTAAGTCATGAATGTTTTTTGTTACCCTGAACTGTTGTACGGGTTTGTTATCATGAATTGGTCCGTTTTTGTGGTTATTGTGGTTGAGGTTTTGGTTGGAATTCATGTGATTATGGAATGTAAGGTTTATGAACTGTTTTATGTTATGTTTCCGGTTTGATGGAATATTTGAGTTTAAGGTACAATGATGTTTGGGTTTTGAGTATTTGGTGTAATATTGATTTTGTATTTTGCAATAAAAAAAAAAAAAAAAAATCTGTTCTTATCAGTTTAATATCTGATACGTCCCCCATCGGGGGACCACATATTAAACGGATTTTTGGAACAGGGAGCTGGATCAGGAGCTTGCTCCGTCCTCTCCACGCATCGGCCCGGTATTGCAGCGCCTCCGGGAACGGTGCACTACCTTCTCTCAGCGGTGAAAAGACAGACGTAGCTAGCAAGCAAGCGAGGTGGACCGGAGCTCCTTCCTCTCCGGTCTCGTCTCTCGTCCATCTGTGCGTCTCTGTGTCTCTCTCTCTCCCCCTCCCCGTTCCCGTGCTCCCTCCGTGCACTTTCCCGCGCCTCGACTCTCTCGGCAAGCAGGCCGGCCCCCTTTTCGGCTCCCGTGCGTTTTCCCTCCAAAAAACTTAGTTTTTTCCTCCTTTTTCCAGGGAGGCAGGCGTGGCTTGTGTGTGTGTGTGTGTGTGTGTGTGTGTGTGTGTGTGTGTGTGTGTGTGTGTGTGTGTGTCCCCGTCCTTGCAGGCGGGCCCCTTTCGACAGCCGGCCGTTTTCCCTCCAAAAAACTTAGTATATACACCTTTTCTTTCTTTTTTTCGGCAGGCAGGCAGGTGTGTGTGTGTCCCCGTCCCTCCCGAGAGAGCGCTGCCCCTTGCCTCTGCCCGCAGGTGCCGACGGTCCGCTTTCGCTTGCAGCTCACTCGGCACGGCTGCTGCTGGTGGGAGGGGCCTAAGCTAAGGAGGCCGGCCGGCTGGCGCCCCCCGCGGCTGCGGTCGTTGTCGGGCCGTTGACAGGAGATCAAAGAGCAGGGCCCCCGCCCGGGACTGGCGGGCAGGCAGGCGAGCAAGCAGGCAGGCAAGAGAGGGGGAGAGCGGAGTCCGGGCGGCCGGCAGCCGCGTGCGGACCGGGCTCCAGAGGCGTCGGCCTGCGCCGCTGCGCGCCAGCCGGACGCCCGCGCGCCCGCCCAAGGCCGGCGTCGGGCATCGCTTCTCGGCCTTTTGGCTAAGATCAAGTGTAGTATCTGTTCTTATCAGTTTAATATCTGATACGTCCCCCATCGGGGGACCACATATTAAACGGATTTTTGGAACAGGGAGCTGGATCAGGAGCTTGCTCCGTCCTCTCCACGCATCGGCCCGGTATTGCAGCGCCTCCGGGAACGGTGCACTACCTTCTCTCAGCGGTGAAAAGACAGACGTAGCTAGCAAGCAAGCGAGGTGGACCGGAGCTCCTTCCTCTCCGGTCTCGTCTCTCGTCCATCTGTGCGTCTCTGTGTCTCTCTCTCTCCCCCTCCCCGTTCCCGTGCTCCCTCCGTGCACTTTCCCGCGCCTCGACTCTCTCGGCAAGCAGGCCGGCCCCCTTTTCGGCTCCCGTGCGTTTTCCCTCCAAAAAACTTAGTTTTTTCCTCCTTTTTCCAGGGAGGCAGGCGTGGCTTGTGTGTGTGTGTGTGTGTGTGTGTGTGTGTGTGTGTGTGTGTGTCCCCGTCCTTGCAGGCGGGCCCCTTTCGACAGCCGGCCGTTTTCCCTCCAAAAAACTTAGTATATACACCTTTTCTTTCTTTTTTTCGGCAGGCAGGCAGGTGTGTGTGTGTCCCCGTCCCTCCCGAGAGAGCGCTGCCCCTTGCCTCTGCCCGCAGGTGCCGACGGTCCGCTTTCGCTTGCAGCTCACTCGGCACGGCTGCTGCTGGTGGGAGGGGCCTAAGCTAAGGAGGCCGGCCGGCTGGCGCCCCCCGCGGCTGCGGTCGTTGTCGGGCCGTTGACAGGAGATCAAAGAGCAGGGCCCCCGCCCGGGACTGGCGGGCAGGCAGGCGAGCAAGCAGGCAGGCAAGAGAGGGGGAGAGCGGAGTCCGGGCGGCCGGCAGCCGCGTGCGGACCGGGCTCCAGAGGCGTCGGCCTGCGCCGCTGCGCGCCAGCCGGACGCCCGCGCGCCCGCCCAAGGCCGGCGTCGGGCATCGCTTCTCGGCCTTTTGGCTAAGATCAAGTGTAGTATCTGTTCTTATCAGTTTAATATCTGATACGTCCCCCATCGGGGGACCACATATTAAACGGATTTTTGGAACAGGGAGCTGGATCAGGAGCTTGCTCCGTCCTCTCCACGCATCGGCCCGGTATTGCAGCGCCTCCGGGAACGGTGCACTACCTTCTCTCAGCGGTGAAAAGACAGACGTAGCTAGCAAGCAAGCGAGGTGGACCGGAGCTCCTTCCTCTCCGGTCTCGTCTCTCGTCCATCTGTGCGTCTCTGTGTCTCTCTCTCTCCCCCTCCCCGTTCCCGTGCTCCCTCCGTGCACTTTCCCGCGCCTCGACTCTCTCGGCAAGCAGGCCGGCCCCCTTTTCGGCTCCCGTGCGTTTTCCCTCCAAAAAACTTAGTTTTTTCCTCCTTTTTCCAGGGAGGCAGGCGTGGCTTGTGTGTGTGTGTGTGTGTGTGTGTGTGTGTGTGTGTGTGTGTGTGTGTGTGTGTGTGTCCCCGTCCTTGCAGGCGGGCCCCTTTCGACAGCCGGCCGTTTTCCCTCCAAAAAACTTAGTATATACACCTTTTCTTTCTTTTTTTCGGCAGGCAGGCAGGTGTGTGTGTGTCCCCGTCCCTCCCGAGAGAGCGCTGCCCCTTGCCTCTGCCCGCAGGTGCCGACGGTCCGCTTTCGCTTGCAGCTCACTCGGCACGGCTGCTGCTGGTGGGAGGGGCCTAAGCTAAGGAGGCCGGCCGGCTGGCGCCCCCCGCGGCTGCGGTCGTTGTCGGGCCGTTGACAGGAGATCAAAGAGCAGGGCCCCCGCCCGGGACTGGCGGGCAGGCAGGCGAGCAAGCAGGCAGGCAAGAGAGGGGGAGAGCGGAGTCCGGGCGGCCGGCAGCCGCGTGCGGACCGGGCTCCAGAGGCGTCGGCCTGCGCCGCTGCGCGCCAGCCGGACGCCCGCGCGCCCGCCCAAGGCCGGCGTCGGGCATCGCTTCTCGGCCTTCTGGCTAAGATCGGAAAGTACGTGGCAGGCCCGCGGCTTGATGACTTGGCTGGGGGACGAGAAGACGACGACGGAGAAGACGGAGAAGACGACGGCGGCGACGGCGGCGGAGAGGAGGGAGATCGAGGACCAACCAGAGGGAGGAGAACCAACCTGCCGGAGGAGGACGGAGGCCGCGGATTCCAAGCTACCACGGGTAGTCGCCCTGGGTTGAGCCCAGGGGGCGAAGTGGGGCTTCCTGATGGCGGCGGCGGCGGCGACGACGGCGGCGGCGGGTGAGTGGACCCGCGACCTGGCGGCTGGGCACCCTCTGTCCCGTGAGGGACAGATGCGGCGCACAGTGCGCTTCGTGGTGAAGACGGCGGAAGATAAGGCTACCTGGATGAAGAGGGACAAGTTTGAAAGAGACATTTTGTTTCATGGACTTGGGATTAAGGTCAAGGATATCACTAGTTTGCAGGATTTCCCGGGGAAAGGTATTTTTGATTTGACAATGGAGTCGGACAAGTTGTGCGAGACTGTGTGGCAGAAGGCGCAATCCGGGAAAAATTCTTTTCCGATGTCTTTGTTTTTGATGGAGCCTCTCTTTGCGAGGGAGCTGAGGACGCTTACCGTCCACCTGTTTAACACGTTGTTGCCTGAGCGAGACATTGTGATGTATTTAACCAGGTTTGTGGACATTCAAGGGGCCGGCAGCAAAGTGGTGGACGAGGCGGGGGTCTGGACCGGGAGGAGGAGGTATTTGGTCAGGCTCCGACCTCAGCCGTCTGGAGAGGAGGGCGTTTTGCATCCCCCTGCCTACTTTAATATCGGGTCAAACAGGGGCTACCTTTTCTACCCAGGGCAGCCCCTGACATGTAAAAAGTGTTTGCAACAGGGACACATTGCAGCGAACTGCCCAGGAGGTTTCTGCAGGAGGTGCGGTGCGGAGGGACACGAGGCGAAGAACTGCGGACAGGTACTGACATGTGATCTGTGTGGGTCAGCGGGTCACGTGTATCGCTCGTGTCCCAGAAAGCAGAAGAGCTTTGCGGACATTGTGAAGGCTCCCCCGAAAGATCCGAGACTGGAATTACCAGGACCCTCCGGTGGTCCGTTTATGTTTTTCGGGACTGTGGGGACAACTAAGGAGGGGGATAAGGGTGGACCAGGGCAAGCAGCAGAGGGGGCGGGTGAAGCGGGTGACGAACACCCAGAGTCCAGGTCCTGGGCTGATATGGTCCCAGAAGGCCGACCAGAGTCCCCGAGCTGGTCCCCGGTTTTAAGTAGGTCTACAAAGAGGAAGGGAGGGAGAGGGCCGAAGGGCCCTGATTTGCGACGCGCCAAGTTGGGGTTGCAAAATCGTTTCCGGGGGCTGCCTATTGAGACTTTAGGCAGCGATTCAGATGGAGTGGAGGAAGACAGTAGCCGGGAGGGGGTAGCATCCGGGAAATCCCTCGAGCCTGGTTTCGAAAAGGTGGAGGGTGCGGGTGGAGCGACGGGAAAGAAAGGAGAGGAGGTGGCGGGGAGGGGAAACGCAAGGGGGGAAAGGTCAGGGGAGGGATTGGAGGTGGAGGGGGGTACTCTTTCTGCCGTTTCAGTCACCCCTGAGGAATCAGAGGAGGTGGAGGTGAGCGAGGAGCCACTTCCTCCAGGTCAAGGTGAGCCGGTAGTGGCTAGTGAGGGAAGTGAGATGGAGGTAGGGAGTTTAAAAGAGATAGAACAGCCGGCTCACCCGCAGGTACCCGGGGATCCCGAGAGCGAGTCATCTTCCTCGGGGGAGGGGAGCTTGCAGCACTCCGGGGAGGGGGAGAGCGATTCAACATCAGCTGAGACAGATAACTCAGAGGTTAGCCAGGAAGAGGAGACTAGGGTACAAACTTCTCATGACCCGCCATGAGTCGTATTATTTGTACGGTAAATGTGAGGGGTTTGAGGAACCCTGCGAAGCGGACTGGCGTCTTCAAAGACCTTGCGAGTCGCCAGTTCGGCTTTTGTTTTGTTCAGGAGGTTCATTTGGGGTCACAGAAGGATGTAGCGGATTTTAAGAAAGAATGGCAAAAAGGAGAGTCCTGGTGGAGCATTGGAGGGGTGCACTCTTCAGGCATCGGGATTTTATGTGGGGTGTCAAATTTTGTGGGGGGTGAGGTTTGTGTGGTTGTTCCGGGGCGTTTATTGGTAGTGGATGGGGTGTGGGACGGCCTGAAAGTGCGCCTGATAGCGGTGTATGGACCGGCTGAAAGGCGCCTTCAGGCAGATTTTATAAGAAAGATCGAGCCACTCCTATTTACCAACAGAACGGTGGTGATGGGCGGGGATTTTAATGTCGATATTGGTGACACAAATAGGGCAGGGGCGCGAGCCCTGAGAGAGTTGGTGAGTCATTTTAAATTGCAGGACGGCCTTAACATCTCGGGCCCGGCCTCTAAACAGTTTACTTGGAGCAACGGCAAGGATATCTTCAGGAGACTGGATTACATCTTCACTACCCTAAGTGGACGGTCTACGGTAGGACATATTGTTCCTGTATGGTTTTCTGACCACATGTTGCTGTCTGCCTGTCTGACCTCGGATGACCCAGGCCCCAGATCAGGTTACTGGAGGCTAAATGTTAAGGTGTTGTCCGAGGTTGAGTTCAGAAGCAGGATAGTTGACTTGATTGAAAGTCTCTGCAGTCAGAGATGGAAATATCTGTCCGCTGTCAATTGGTGGGAGATGTGTAAAAGAGTTATATGCAAGGAATCGGTCAAATATTGCCGAGACAGGAGACGGAAGGAGAGGGAGGATTTAGATCAGCTCCAACAGGAGTTACAGACCCTCTATGAGGGATTTAATCAGGGAGGCTCTTTTGACGCACCGAAGGCGGCGGAGATCAGGCTTCGGATGAAAGAGTGGTGGTTGGCGCGAGCCAACGATTTTCTCTTTAGAGCGAAGGGAAATTGGAGGGAAAAGGATGAGAAATGCTCGGCTATGTTTTTCGGCTCGGTGCGTTCTCGGCAAGCCAGAACTTTGGTGGAGGGCCTAAAGCAAAAAGACGGTTCCGTTACCTCTGACCCAGCAGATATGGTCAGGTGTGCCTCGGATTTTTACAGGGAACTGTTCTCGGGGAAACCAGTGGACACTGACTTGTGGGAGGAGTGGTTGGCGGGAATAGTGACGGTAGAGGAGGGCATGCCTGAACTGGAGGGAGAGCTTTCGGGTGAGGAACTAAGGGAAGCCATGGCAGGGATGCGGAGGGGGACGGCTCCCGGAATTGATGGCTTGCCCATTGACTTTTACGTGGTGTTTTGGGATAAACTGCAGCCTATCCTGCTCGAAGTTTTTAACGAAATCTTAGAGTCAGGGGAGTTAACGGGAACTATGAAAACTGGAGTTCTGTCTTTGATTTTTAAGAAAGGGGACAAGGAGGACCTGGAAAACTGGAGGCCGATCCAATTGCTCTGCACTGACTATAAGATCCTGGCCAGGGTGCTGAGTAGGCGGCTGAGGAAGGTGATGCCGGGTCTGGTCTGCAGGGATCAGACCTGCAGTGTGGAAGGAAGGAAACTAGCCTGGAATCTCCAGTTGGTGAGAGACATCATTGAATGGGTGGAGGAAAGGGGCTTGGAGCTCATTCTGGTAAGCTTAGATCAAAGTAAAGCCTTTGACAGAGTGTGTCATCCCTTCCTTTGGGAGGTTTTAAAGAGACTAGGGATTGGTGGAACTTTTATCCGATGGCTCAGGATTTTATATAACGGGGTCATCTCAAGGGTATGTGTGAATGGAAGGTTGGGGATGGGGTTCGTGGTTAGCCGTGGGGTGAGGCAGGGGTGTCCCTTGTCCCCTCTCCTCTACGTGCTATACCTGGAGCCCCTTTTGCGACGAATCCAGAGTGACCCTTGGGTGGAGGGTGTACTAGTCCCGGGTAGCGGTGGAGCACAGGCAAAGTTGATGGCTTACGCAGACGATGTAACTTTGTTTCTTACCACTGACAGGTCTCTCACTCGGGTTCTGCAGATAGCGGACGCCATGGCTGCAGGAACGGGTGCACTGCTTAATCTCAGCAAGTGCACCGTCAAATATTTTGGCAGATGGAAGAACAGGCAGGATGTGGTAGGAGGTCTCAAACTAGAGACAGGGCCCGTGAAGATCTTGGGGGTCAGTTTCCATACTGCTGACTCTGCCACAATTAATTGGAGGAGTAAGATCTCAAAAGTGAATCAGAAGTTAGGTTTGTGGCAGAGTAGGCATTTGACACTGGTAGGAAAAGTCCTGGTAGTGAAGGTGGATATATTGCCGTTGCTCATCCATCTGGCCTGTGTTTTCCCGCTGCCTCCCAGGTTCCGTAGAGAGCTGGTGAGGACCATCTTCCGCTTCATTTGGGGCGGAGGATATGAGTACATCAAGCGGGTGGACATGCACAGGCCGGTGGAGGAAGGAGGTCGGGCGGTGCCGGACCTGCCGGTGAAATTGGACTCACTTTTCATCTCGGGGCTGTGCAGACTTCTGAAGGAGAGTCCGGACCACCTGTGCGTCCCCTTTGCACACTTGTGGTTTGCCTCTGCAGTAAAACATTTGGTAGTGTGGACAAACACAACACCCAAGGCAGAAAGGCTGCCATGGTATTATAAACAGGCGGTACAATGGCTAAAAAAGCACCCGGATGCTAAGGAAGGTACAGCACTGCTGGACCACAAGGCACTGTACCAGCTGGCTACTGCAAAGGAGGAGCCGGCTATTGTGGGAGTTCCGGGAGAGGTGTGGAGGCAGACGCAATCGGTAGGGCTGGAAAATAAGCTGAAGGACCTCAATTGGTTGGTGGTGTGGAACAGACTTCCAGTCCGAGAGACTTTACACAGACATGGTCTCTCCAGGCAGGACAAGTGCCCACGCACTGACTGCCAAGAAACCGAGTCCATCGCACACGTTTTATGGGATTGTGGGTTTGCACAGAGGGTATGGGACCAGTGTGGGGGCCTTTTAACGCAGGTGAAACAAGACTTTGTGGTGTCCAGACAAGTTATACTGCGTGGAATCCCAAAAACAAGGAGATGGGGGATCAATTTTTTGTTATGGCTGGTGATCAGTTTTGTAAAATATCATCTGTGGGCATCACGCAAAGACCTCACTGAGCATGGGGTCAGTGGAGCTCCAGCTGCTGTCGTGCATAAAGTGAAATATGATATAGCATGTCGGGTAAAATGGGATATTCTGAGGTGGGGTTTTGCGGCAGCCAAGGAGAGGTGGAAGGGGCTATTTTCGTTGGGGTGATTATTATGTTTTGTATAGTAAAAGTCGGTATGGGTTTGGGTGAATGTTTTGTTGTTTCAGATGTGGGGGTGGGTTTTGATTTGCATTTGAGGCGGGGTTAAGGAAATTGTATTTTGCTTGGGTTTTCAGAGGTGTGGGTTTTTGAATGTTGTTTTCTGTGTTTTTTGAGTAACATGTGGGTTGATTTTTTTGTGTGATGGGTCTTTTTTGCTGTTTTGTATGTTTTATACGTTTCTAATAAAAAAAAAAAAAAAAAAATCTGTTCTTATCAGTTTAATATCTGATACGTCCCCCATCGGGGGACCACATATTAAACGGATTTTTGGAACAGGGAGCTGGATCAGGAGCTTGCTCCGTCCTCTCCACGCATCGGCCCGGTATTGCAGCGCCTCCGGGAACGGTGCACTACCTTCTCTCAGCGGTGAAAAGACAGACGTAGCTAGCAAGCAAGCGAGGTGGACCGGAGCTCCTTCCTCTCCGGTCTCGTCTCTCGTCCATCTGTGCGTCTCTGTGTCTCTCTCTCTCCCCCTCCCCGTTCCCGTGCTCCCTCCGTGCACTTTCCCGCGCCTCGACTCTCTCGGCAAGCAGGCCGGCCCCCTTTTCGGCTCCCGTGCGTTTTCCCTCCAAAAAACTTAGTTTTTTCCTCCTTTTTCCAGGGAGGCAGGCGTGGCTTGTGTGTGTGTGTGTGTGTGTGTGTGTGTGTGTGTGTGTGTGTGTGTGTGTGTGTGTCCCCGTCCTTGCAGGCGGGCCCCTTTCGACAGCCGGCCGTTTTCCCTCCAAAAAACTTAGTATATACACCTTTTCTTTCTTTTTTTCGGCAGGCAGGCAGGTGTGTGTGTGTCCCCGTCCCTCCCGAGAGAGCGCTGCCCCTTGCCTCTGCCCGCAGGTGCCGACGGTCCGCTTTCGCTTGCAGCTCACTCGGCACGGCTGCTGCTGGTGGGAGGGGCCTAAGCTAAGGAGGCCGGCCGGCTGGCGCCCCCCGCGGCTGCGGTCGTTGTCGGGCCGTTGACAGGAGATCAAAGAGCAGGGCCCCCGCCCGGGACTGGCGGGCAGGCAGGCGAGCAAGCAGGCAGGCAAGAGAGGGGGAGAGCGGAGTCCGGGCGGCCGGCAGCCGCGTGCGGACCGGGCTCCAGAGGCGTCGGCCTGCGCCGCTGCGCGCCAGCCGGACGCCCGCGCGCCCGCCCAAGGCCGGCGTCGGGCATCGCTTCTCGGCCTTTTGGCGAAGATCAGAGGTCGAGGGAGAGACGAACGAGAGGACAACACCACAAGGACTGCGCTTTTGGATTGCTTTTTTGGATTTTGAACCCGGATTGCTTTTTGGACAACCCTTTCTTGGATTTTGGACGTCGGTACTTTGGTTTTTGATCCCGGCTTCGTGACTGGGCTGCTTTGCAGCCGAAAGGCTGCATTGACCATGGCTGCGGAGCCTGGAGAGGCGAGGAGGGCTGGAAAGGACCCCAGCATCAAGTGGACCATCCGCTTTCATTGGAAAGCGGAGACGGGGCCACCTGGAAGGGAAGAATTCGAGGATGAGGTTTTGTTCGGAGCTTTGGGGCTGAAGGCTACTGACATCAAATGTGTGCAAGGGAACCGGGCACAGAAGTTTATCGACGCCACGTTCATGAGCGCAGAGATCCACAAGAGAATGGCGGAAAAATGTGGGAAGATCATCAAGGACGGCGGATTGCAGGAGTACGAATGTGGTGGACTAAAGGGCGACAGCAAGAGGTGGGTGGTCCTACATATGTTCGACCCGTTCATTTCAGATGCCGACGTGACAACCTTCCTGCGCAGATACGTGGAGGTGAGGAGGGGGCCTAACGTGGTCAGCGACACACGTACTGTGTGGACGGGGAAGCGTCGGTACGAGGTGGAATTGCGGCGGGATGACAGAGCAGAGGACGGGTTCACCCACCCACCAGCGACCTTCTCAATTGGATCAGGTAGGGGGTACCTGTACTATTGGGACCAACCCCAATTCTGCAGGAAGTGCCGGACTTCTGGGCACCAGGAAGGAGCGTGCGAAGCAGAGAAGTGTGGGAAGTGCAACCGCCAGGGCCACCACACACGGGAGTGTCCTGTAAAGGAGTGCTCCCTGTGTGGAGACACTAGGCACCTATACCGGCAGTGTCAGAGGAGGGGCAAGGACATCGACAAGGCGGTCGCGGAGTGGATGAGGCAGGCGGACGAGGAAAGCGAGAGGGAAGACCGGCCGGCGGGCAGCAGACCCCCAGGTAAGAGGGAGAAGAAGAGGGGAACACAACAGGGGAAGGAGCAGGAGGAGGAGGGGCGCCAGGCAGACGAGGACGGCAAGCGGCCCGGAACATCATGGGGATCGGACAGCGAGCAGCCGGGAACATCCGGGGGAGCAGACGGAGGAGCCGGAACCTGGGCGGAGGTGGTGAGACGAGGGCGCCCCCTGCAGGGGGGGAGAGGAACTGCAGCGCCAGCCCCAGCGCCTGTAGAGGAGGAGGGGATGGTGACCCTGCAGAGCGCAGGGACGAAAAGGAAGACAAAGAGGGCGCGGGGGGAGAAGCGTCGGCCGGAGACGCTGGAGAAGAAGAAGAAGACGGCCGAGGAGAAAGGCCAGGAGGAAGACCAGGAGGAAGACCAGGGGGACCTCGCGGACTCTGAGGGGATGGAAGAGGAGGAGGGTGGCGTGTCGGCCTCGAGCGACTCGGAGGCCGAAAGCACCTCGGACTCTCTCCCCCCAGGGCAGGCGCCAGGACCAACACCAAGGAGCGCCTATTCAGTAGCGCCCAACATGAACGAGGAAGGAAGCCCCGTATTTAACTGCCAGCCGGAAACGCCTACTCCGGAACAGGAAGCCCTGGACAGCCCCGTGGCGGTCCAGTATATGGACACGGAGGACGACAGCTCGGTGAGTACAGCAGGGACTGCGAGCTCTCCCGATTTCAGCCGCCTGGAGGGAATGGAGAGTGACAGCCCCCCTCGAGAACCACCATGACCCTTACAGTAGCAACCGCTAACGTAAGGGGTCTGAGGAAGCAGGAAAAAAGAGCGGCGGTTTTTACTTACCTGTCTCGAAGGAATCTGGATGTGGTCTTCCTACAAGAAGTTCACCTCAAGGACCTCGACGACGTGAGGACCCTACGGAGGGAGTGGAGGAGGGGTCCCTCGTGGTGGAGCGTCGGAGGGGTGAATTCTTCTGGCGTGGGTATCCTGTGCGGCTCGCCAGGGTTTGTCGCCCAGACAGTCAGCTCAGTGGTTCCCGGACGTCTGCTGGTGGTGGACGGAACCTGGAGGGGAGTGAAGATAAGGTTGGTCAACGTGTACGCCCCAGCAGACAGAAGGCAGCAGGGCTCCTTCCTGAAAGACCTGGAGCCCGTGCTATACACCAACAGAGAGCTGATTGTGGGCGGCGACTTCAACATCGACCTGGGAGACCCGCACGGCCAGGGAGTTCATCTGTTGAGGTCCTTGATTACGGATTTCAGCCTTCGAGACGGGTTTCGGAACGTTGCACACCACACCTGGGACAACGGAAGAGGGAGCTTTCGGCGCCTCGACTATATCCTCTCTACGGTGAAGTGGACGACGCTAAGCAGGCAAGTGACCCCCACCTGGTTCTCGGACCATCGGCTGCTCACGGTCACCTTCGGTGTTGAGGACCCGTGCTTCCAGGCCGGATACTGGAAGCTGAACAGACAAGTCTTACAGGAGGCGAGATACCGAAGGAAGGTCGTATCAGTGCTGGAAGACCTTGGGAAGAGGAGGGGGCTGTTTAGCTCCGCGGTGCACTGGTGGGAATCGTGCAAACAGACTCTCGCGACGGTCACCAGGCGATACTGCTGGATCCGGCGGAGTCTGGAGGAACGCCAGTGCGCCCGGCTCCAGGAAGAGCTAGAAGCACTGTATGAGCAGCTGAACCAGGGGGGCGCCTTCAACGGCGAGAAGATCGCAAACGTCAGGAGCCTGCTTAGGGACAAGTGGCTGCAGAGAGCAAAAGACTACCTCTTCAGGCTGCGGGGAGTTTGGAGGGAGGGAGAAGAACAGTGCTCACCCCAATTCTTCAGCGCCGTGAGAAGACAGCAGGAGCGCAGCTGTTTTGAAAGCATACGGCGCGAAGATGGGGCTGCAGTCACGGACTTACCCGGGATGCTGGAGTGTGCCACAGGGTTCTACACAGCCTTGTTTCAGGAGAAGGAGATCGACGCCAGCATCAAGGAGAGGCTCCTGGAGGGCGTGGAGAAGGCGGTGGACGACCCCGCCGCGCTGGTCGGGCCGGTGACAGGGGCGGAAATAAAAACAGCTTTGTTCGGATTGAAGAAGGGCACCGTCCCCGGTGTCGACGGCCTACCAGCGGAGTTCTACCGTACCTTCTGGGAACAACTGGAGCCTTTCCTGGTGCAGGTCTTCAATGAGGCCCTGGACAGCAGTGAACTGGGCCTCTCCATGAAGACCGGCGTCGTGACTCTGATCTACAAGGGAGGAGACAAGGCGAACCTGGGAAACTGGAGGCCGATCCAGCTCCTGTGCACGGACTATAAGATCTTGGCCAGGGTGCTGGGCGGCCGCCTGAGGACGGTGATGCCGGCGCTGGTCGGGGCGGATCAGACATGTGGCGTGGCAGGCCGGAAGATCAGCTGGACCCTGCAGCTGGTCCGGGACACCATCGCCTGGGTGGAGGACAGAGGCCTGCCGCTCATGCTGGTGAGCCTAGACCAAGCGAAGGCGTTCGACCGGGTCCATCACAAGATCCTGTGGGCACTCCTGAGGAAGAAAGGCCTGCCTGACACCTTTGTCAGGTGGATTGAGGCACTATACAGCGGTGCCACGTCCCGGGTAAGCGTCAACGGAGCTGTAGGGAGGAGGATATCGGTAAGGTGTGGTGTGCGACAGGGCTGTCCACTCTCGCCCCTGCTGTACGTCGTCTTCTTAGAGCTACTACTGGACCGCTTACGGAAGGATCCTGGAGTGACGGGAGTGAAAGTGCCAGGTGGAGGTGGGCAGGAAGTTAAGATCGCGGCCTACGCGGACGACGTGACACTCTTCCTCAGCTCTGACAGGAGCCTGGGGAGGGTGTTGGAGATCGTGGAGGCCTACTCCAGAGGCACCGGCGCCCAGCTGAACCGCGCAAAGAGCCTGGTGAAGCTGTTTGGAACCTGGCCGTACGTACCTGAAATCACTGGAGGATTGAAGGAGACAACAGACCCGGTGAAGATCCTGGGGGTCCTGTTTCACACCTTGGACCCCTCGGGACTGAACTGGGAGGCCAGGTTCCGGAAGATCAGGCAGAAGCTGGGCCTTTGGCAACATCGATCCCTCACGTGGATTGGGAAGGCGCTGGTGCTGAAGGTGGAGATCCTGCCCTTGCTGCTCCACCTGGCAGTGGTGTACCCCCTACCTGTGAGAAGGAGAAAAGAACTGGTTAAGACAATCTTCGCCTTTGTCTGGGGCCACTCCTATGAGCGCATCCGCCGGACTGAAATGTGCAGACCCATCGAGGAAGGAGGCAGGGGGATCCTGAACTTCCCAGTGAAGTTGGACTGCATTTTCGTCGCCAACCTGTGCGTCATCCTGCACGGAAACCCGCCCCACCTGTGTGGCCGGTTCGTGAGCCTCTGGCTGGCGGCGAGTATGAGACACCTGGCCGTCTGGAGCAACACGACCCCGAAGGCTGAGCGGCTCCCACTGCACTACCGCCACGCAGTGCAGTGGCTGCGGGCACATCCAGAGGTACGGGACAGTAAAATAGCGCTGAGCCATAGGCTGATGTACCAGACAATCACTGCAGTGGACAGGCCAGCGCTCCTGGGTGTGCCCAGGGACATCTGGCAGCAGGCCCAACCAAAGGGCCTGGACAACAGACTTAAAGACCTGAACTGGCTCGGCGTGTGGGGTCGGATGGCGGTCAGGGCCGTCATGTACTCGCATGGACTATCAAAACAGAGCCAGTGCCCGAGGCACGGCTGCACAGGGGAAGAAACTGTCAACCATGTCTTTTGGGAGTGCGGGTTCGTGCAGAGGGTGTGGAAGTCCAGCCAGCACCTTTACGCACAGGTAGGACTGGGGTCCCTCCTGTCTCTGAACGTGGTAATGAAGGGCGTGCCCGGTTCCCGGAAGTGGAATGCAGCCTTCCTGCTATGGCTTTTAATCAGCCTTACCAAGCTTCACGTGTGGGACGCAAGAGCAGAGCTGGTCAGACATGGTGTGGAGAGGTCTGTTCCAGCCATACTGAAGAGGGTGAAGAGAGACGTCTCACGGAAGATCCGGTGGGACGTCCTCCGATGGGGTTTCGCCGCTGCGAGAGAAAGATGGAAGGACTTGATCACGTGGTGTTAAAGGTGGTGGGTAGTATAAACTTTTAAGCACTGTGTTTTGTACCGTTTTCTAATAAAAACATAAAAAATCTGTTCTTATCAGTTTAATATCTGATACGTCCCCCATCGGGGGACCACATATTAAACGGATTTTTGGAACAGGGAGCTGGATCAGGAGCTTGCTCCGTCCTCTCCACGCATCGGCCCGGTATTGCAGCGCCTCCGGGAACGGTGCACTACCTTCTCTCAGCGGTGAAAAGACAGACGTAGCTAGCAAGCAAGCGAGGTGGACCGGAGCTCCTTCCTCTCCGGTCTCGTCTCTCGTCCATCTGTGCGTCTCTGTGTCTCTCTCTCTCCCCCTCCCCGTTCCCGTGCTCCCTCCGTGCACTTTCCCGCGCCTCGACTCTCTCGGCAAGCAGGCCGGCCCCCTTTTCGGCTCCCGTGCGTTTTCCCTCCAAAAAACTTAGTTTTTTCCTCCTTTTTCCAGGGAGGCAGGCGTGGCTTGTGTGTGTGTGTGTGTGTGTGTGTGTGTGTGTGTGTGTGTGTGTGTGTGTGTGTCCCCGTCCTTGCAGGCGGGCCCCTTTCGACAGCCGGCCGTTTTCCCTCCAAAAAACTTAGTATATACACCTTTTCTTTCTTTTTTTCGGCAGGCAGGCAGGTGTGTGTGTGTCCCCGTCCCTCCCGAGAGAGCGCTGCCCCTTGCCTCTGCCCGCAGGTGCCGACGGTCCGCTTTCGCTTGCAGCTCACTCGGCACGGCTGCTGCTGGTGGGAGGGGCCTAAGCTAAGGAGGCCGGCCGGCTGGCGCCCCCCGCGGCTGCGGTCGTTGTCGGGCCGTTGACAGGAGATCAAAGAGCAGGGCCCCCGCCCGGGACTGGCGGGCAGGCAGGCGAGCAAGCAGGCAGGCAAGAGAGGGGGAGAGCGGAGTCCGGGCGGCCGGCAGCCGCGTGCGGACCGGGCTCCAGAGGCGTCGGCCTGCGCCGCTGCGCGCCAGCCGGACGCCCGCGCGCCCGCCCAAGGCCGGCGTCGGGCATCGCTTCTCGGCCTTTTGGCTAAGATCAAGTGTAGTATCTGTTCTTATCAGTTTAATATCTGATACGTCCCCCATCGGGGGACCACATATTAAACGGATTTTTGGAACAGGGAGCTGGATCAGGAGCTTGCTCCGTCCTCTCCACGCATCGGCCCGGTATTGCAGCGCCTCCGGGAACGGTGCACTACCTTCTCTCAGCGGTGAAAAGACAGACGTAGCTAGCAAGCAAGCGAGGTGGACCGGAGCTCCTTCCTCTCCGGTCTCGTCTCTCGTCCATCTGTGCGTCTCTGTGTCTCTCTCTCTCCCCCTCCCCGTTCCCGTGCTCCCTCCGTGCACTTTCCCGCGCCTCGACTCTCTCGGCAAGCAGGCCGGCCCCCTTTTCGGCTCCCGTGCGTTTTCCCTCCAAAAAACTTAGTTTTTTCCTCCTTTTTCCAGGGAGGCAGGCGTGGCTTGTGTGTGTGTGTGTGTGTGTGTGTGTGTGTGTGTGTGTGTGTGTCCCCGTCCTTGCAGGCGGGCCCCTTTCGACAGCCGGCCGTTTTCCCTCCAAAAAACTTAGTATATACACCTTTTCTTTCTTTTTTTCGGCAGGCAGGCAGGTGTGTGTGTGTCCCCGTCCCTCCCGAGAGAGCGCTGCCCCTTGCCTCTGCCCGCAGGTGCCGACGGTCCGCTTTCGCTTGCAGCTCACTCGGCACGGCTGCTGCTGGTGGGAGGGGCCTAAGCTAAGGAGGCCGGCCGGCTGGCGCCCCCCGCGGCTGCGGTCGTTGTCGGGCCGTTGACAGGAGATCAAAGAGCAGGGCCCCCGCCCGGGACTGGCGGGCAGGCAGGCGA
Organism: Atractosteus spatula; assembly: GCF_055471065.1. Taxonomy (NCBI): domain Eukaryota; kingdom Metazoa; phylum Chordata; class Actinopteri; order Semionotiformes; family Lepisosteidae; genus Atractosteus; species Atractosteus spatula. The sequence goes on along the minus strand of NW_028296841.1, from coordinate 290,963 downwards.
GCAAGCAGGCAGGCAAGAGAGGGGGAGAGCGGAGTCCGGGCGGCCGGCAGCCGCGTGCGGACCGGGCTCCAGAGGCGTCGGCCTGCGCCGCTGCGCGCCAGCCGGACGCCCGCGCGCCCGCCCAAGGCCGGCGTCGGGCATCGCTTCTCGGCCTTTTGGCTAAGATCAAGTGTAGTATCTGTTCTTATCAGTTTAATATCTGATACGTCCCCCATCGGGGGACCACATATTAAACGGATTTTTGGAACAGGGAGCTGGATCAGGAGCTTGCTCCGTCCTCTCCACGCATCGGCCCGGTATTGCAGCGCCTCCGGGAACGGTGCACTACCTTCTCTCAGCGGTGAAAAGACAGACGTAGCTAGCAAGCAAGCGAGGTGGACCGGAGCTCCTTCCTCTCCGGTCTCGTCTCTCGTCCATCTGTGCGTCTCTGTGTCTCTCTCTCTCCCCCTCCCCGTTCCCGTGCTCCCTCCGTGCACTTTCCCGCGCCTCGACTCTCTCGGCAAGCAGGCCGGCCCCCTTTTCGGCTCCCGTGCGTTTTCCCTCCAAAAAACTTAGTTTTTTCCTCCTTTTTCCAGGGAGGCAGGCGTGGCTTGTGTGTGTGTGTGTGTGTGTGTGTGTGTGTGTGTGTGTGTGTGTGTGTGTGTGTGTGTCCCCGTCCTTGCAGGCGGGCCCCTTTCGACAGCCGGCCGTTTTCCCTCCAAAAAACTTAGTATATACACCTTTTCTTTCTTTTTTTCGGCAGGCAGGCAGGTGTGTGTGTGTCCCCGTCCCTCCCGAGAGAGCGCTGCCCCTTGCCTCTGCCCGCAGGTGCCGACGGTCCGCTTTCGCTTGCAGCTCACTCGGCACGGCTGCTGCTGGTGGGAGGGGCCTAAGCTAAGGAGGCCGGCCGGCTGGCGCCCCCCGCGGCTGCGGTCGTTGTCGGGCCGTTGACAGGAGATCAAAGAGCAGGGCCCCCGCCCGGGACTGGCGGGCAGGCAGGCGAGCAAGCAGGCAGGCAAGAGAGGGGGAGAGCGGAGTCCGGGCGGCCGGCAGCCGCGTGCGGACCGGGCTCCAGAGGCGTCGGCCTGCGCCGCTGCGCGCCAGCCGGACGCCCGCGCGCCCGCCCAAGGCCGGCGTCGGGCATCGCTTCTCGGCCTTTTGGCTAAGATCAAGTGTAGTATCTGTTCTTATCAGTTTAATATCTGATACGTCCCCCATCGGGGGACCACATATTAAACGGATTTTTGGAACAGGGAGCTGGATCAGGAGCTTGCTCCGTCCTCTCCACGCATCGGCCCGGTATTGCAGCGCCTCCGGGAACGGTGCACTACCTTCTCTCAGCGGTGAAAAGACAGACGTAGCTAGCAAGCAAGCGAGGTGGACCGGAGCTCCTTCCTCTCCGGTCTCGTCTCTCGTCCATCTGTGCGTCTCTGTGTCTCTCTCTCTCCCCCTCCCCGTTCCCGTGCTCCCTCCGTGCACTTTCCCGCGCCTCGACTCTCTCGGCAAGCAGGCCGGCCCCCTTTTCGGCTCCCGTGCGTTTTCCCTCCAAAAAACTTAGTTTTTTCCTCCTTTTTCCAGGGAGGCAGGCGTGGCTTGTGTGTGTGTGTGTGTGTGTGTGTGTGTGTGTGTGTGTGTGTGTGTGTGTGTCCCCGTCCTTGCAGGCGGGCCCCTTTCGACAGCCGGCCGTTTTCCCTCCAAAAAACTTAGTATATACACCTTTTCTTTCTTTTTTTCGGCAGGCAGGCAGGTGTGTGTGTGTCCCCGTCCCTCCCGAGAGAGCGCTGCCCCTTGCCTCTGCCCGCAGGTGCCGACGGTCCGCTTTCGCTTGCAGCTCACTCGGCACGGCTGCTGCTGGTGGGAGGGGCCTAAGCTAAGGAGGCCGGCCGGCTGGCGCCCCCCGCGGCTGCGGTCGTTGTCGGGCCGTTGACAGGAGATCAAAGAGCAGGGCCCCCGCCCGGGACTGGCGGGCAGGCAGGCGAGCAAGCAGGCAGGCAAGAGAGGGGGAGAGCGGAGTCCGGGCGGCCGGCAGCCGCGTGCGGACCGGGCTCCAGAGGCGTCGGCCTGCGCCGCTGCGCGCCAGCCGGACGCCCGCGCGCCCGCCCAAGGCCGGCGTCGGGCATCGCTTCTCGGCCTTTTGGCTAAGATCAAGTGTAGTATCTGTTCTTATCAGTTTAATATCTGATACGTCCCCCATCGGGGGACCACATATTAAACGGATTTTTGGAACAGGGAGCTGGATCAGGAGCTTGCTCCGTCCTCTCCACGCATCGGCCCGGTATTGCAGCGCCTCCGGGAACGGTGCACTACCTTCTCTCAGCGGTGAAAAGACAGACGTAGCTAGCAAGCAAGCGAGGTGGACCGGAGCTCCTTCCTCTCCGGTCTCGTCTCTCGTCCATCTGTGCGTCTCTGTGTCTCTCTCTCTCCCCCTCCCCGTTCCCGTGCTCCCTCCGTGCACTTTCCCGCGCCTCGACTCTCTCGGCAAGCAGGCCGGCCCCCTTTTCGGCTCCCGTGCGTTTTCCCTCCAAAAAACTTAGTTTTTTCCTCCTTTTTCCAGGGAGGCAGGCGTGGCTTGTGTGTGTGTGTGTGTGTGTGTGTGTGTGTGTGTGTGTGTGTCCCCGTCCTTGCAGGCGGGCCCCTTTCGACAGCCGGCCGTTTTCCCTCCAAAAAACTTAGTATATACACCTTTTCTTTCTTTTTTTCGGCAGGCAGGCAGGTGTGTGTGTGTCCCCGTCCCTCCCGAGAGAGCGCTGCCCCTTGCCTCTGCCCGCAGGTGCCGACGGTCCGCTTTCGCTTGCAGCTCACTCGGCACGGCTGCTGCTGGTGGGAGGGGCCTAAGCTAAGGAGGCCGGCCGGCTGGCGCCCCCCGCGGCTGCGGTCGTTGTCGGGCCGTTGACAGGAGATCAAAGAGCAGGGCCCCCGCCCGGGACTGGCGGGCAGGCAGGCGAGCAAGCAGGCAGGCAAGAGAGGGGGAGAGCGGAGTCCGGGCGGCCGGCAGCCGCGTGCGGACCGGGCTCCAGAGGCGTCGGCCTGCGCCGCTGCGCGCCAGCCGGACGCCCGCGCGCCCGCCCAAGGCCGGCGTCGGGCATCGCTTCTCGGCCTTTCGGCTAAGATCGGAAAAGTACGTGGCAGGCCCGCGGCTTGAAGACTTGGCTGGGGGACGAGAAGGGCGGCGGCGGAGAGACCGTGAGAGGAGACCGAGAGGACAGCGTTGCGGAGACACGTTTTGGATTGCCTTGGATTGACCCGGATTGCTTTTGGATTACGTTTTTTGCCTTTTGGACGTCGGAACCTTTGATTTTCTTTTTCTACCCGGCTTTGCATCTCTTGGCTGTTTGGCGGCCGAAAGGCTGCTCCCAACCATGGCTGCAGAGCCAGGAGAGGCGAGGAGGGCTGGGAAGGACCCCAGCATCAAGTGGACCCTCCGCTTCCATTGGAAACCGGAGACGGCGCCACCAGGAAGGGAGCAATTTGAGGATGATGTCCTGTTTGGTGCTTTGGGGCTGAAGGCAGCAGAGATCAAGTGCGTGCAGGGGAACCAGCCACAGAAGTTCATCGACACCACCTTCATCAGTGCGGACATCCACAAAAGAATGGTAGGGAAATGCAATGACATCATTAAGAGCGGCGGATTCCGGGAGTATGAGTGTGGTGGATTGCAGTGCGACAGCAAGAGGTGGGTGGTTTTGCACATGTTTGACCCCTTTGTGACGGATGCCGACGTGACTACCTTCCTGAGCAGGTATGTGGATGTGAGAACTGGGCCTTTGGTGCTCAGCGACACACGCACTGTGTGGACGGGAAAGCGTCGGTACCTGGTGGATCTGAGGCGGGACAAGGATTCAAAGGACGGATACAGCCACCCACCGGCCACATTCGCAATCGGAGGAGGTAGGGGGTACATGTTTTACTGGGACCAGCCTGACTTTTGCAGGAAGTGTCGGACCACCGGGCACCGTGAGGGGGCATGTACGGCGGAGAAGTGTGGGAAGTGCGGCCGCCCGGGACACCACACCCGAGACTGCCAGGTGAAGGAGTGCTCCCTGTGCGGGGACAGAGGCCACCTTTTCCGGCAGTGCAGCAAGAGGGGCGCGGCCACGGAGAGGACGGCCAAGGAGAGAACGGCCACGGAGAAGGCGGCCACGGAGGAGGCGGTTAAGGAGTGGATCAGGCAGGCGGATGAGGCCAGCGAGGGGGAAGGCCGGCCGACGAGCAGCAGGCCCCCCGGTAAGGGAGAGAAGAGGGGAGGAAAGAAACAGGGACGGGAACAGGTGGAGGAGGAGCGCCAGGGAGAAGAGGATGGTGAGCGTCCAGGAACATCGTGGGGCTCAGACATGGAGCAGCGGGAGGCAGCCCGGGGATCGGATAGCGAACGACCGGGAACATCGCGGGGAGCGGACGGAGGGGCTGGAACCTGGGCGGAAGTGGTGAGGAAGGGGCGCCCCCTGATGGGCGGGGGAAGAACTGCGCCTGCACCGACGCCAGCAGAGGAGGAGGGGATGGTGGCCCTGCAGAGCGCGGGGCAGAAGAGGAAGACGAAGAGGCTGCGGGCAGGAAAACGCCGGCAAGAGACGCAGGAGAAGAAGAAGAAGACGGTCGAGGAGGAAGGCCAGGAGGAAGACCCGGGAGACCTCGCAGACTCTGAGGGGATGGAAGAGGAGGAGGGAGTCTCGTCGGCCTTGAGCGACTCCGAGGCCGAAAGCACCTCGGAATCTCTTCCCCCAGGGCAGGGGTCAGGGGCGGTACCGATGGCCGTCTTTTCAGTATTGGGCAATGTGACGGACGAAGGCAGCCCTGTAGTCGCCTGCCTGACTGAACCGCTTACTCCCGAGCAAGAGGCCCCGGATACCCCAGTCCAGTTCATGGACACGGAGGATGGCAGCTCAGGAAGTACAGCAGGGACGGCGAGCTCTCCGGATTCCAGCCGCTCGGAGGGAATGGAGAGTGACAGTCTCCCTCAAGACCCGCCATGACCCTCACAGTTGCAACAGCTAACGTGAGGGGTCTGAGGAAGCAGGAGAAGAGAGTGGCAGTGTTTTCCTACCTGTCTCGAAGGAAGCTGGATGTGACCTTTCTGCAGGAAGTCCATCTCAAGGACCTCGACGACGTGAGGACCCTTCAGAGGGAGTGGAGGAGGGGTCCCTCGTGGTGGAGCGTCGGAGGGGTGAACTCTTCTGGCGTGGGTATCCTGTGCGGCCTGCCAGGGTTCGCCGCCCAAACAGTCAGCTCAGTGATTCCCGGACGTCTGCTGGTGGTGGACGGAACCTGGAGGGGAGTGAAGATAAGGTTAGTCAACGTGTACGCCCCAGCAGACAGAAGGCAGCAGGGCTCCTTTTTGAAAGACCTGGAGCCCGTGCTGTATACCAACAGGGAGCTGATTGTCGGCGGCGACTTCAACATCGACCTGGGAGACCCGCACGGACAGGGAGTTCATCTGTTGAGGTCCTTGATCGCAGACTTCGGCCTTCGAGACGGGTTTCAGAACGTTGCACACCACACCTGGGACAACGGGAGAGGGAGTTTTCGACGCCTCGACTACATCCTCTCTACTGTGAAGTGGACAACATTAAGCAGGCAAGTGACCCCTACCTGGTTCTCGGATCACCAGCTGCTCACGATCTCTTTCGGTGTTGAGGACCCGCGCTTCCAGGCTGGGTACTGGAAGCTAAACAAACAAGTTCTACAAGAGGAGAGATACCGAAGGAAGATCGGGACAGTGCTGAAAGACCTGGGGAGGAGAAGAGAGCTCTTTAGCTCGGCGGTGCACTGGTGGGAATCGTGTAAACAGACTCTCGCGACGGTCACCAGGCGATACTGCTGGATCCGGCGGAGTCTGGAGGAACGCCAGTGCGCCCAGCTCCAAGAGGAGCTAGAAGCACTGTACGAGCAGCTGAACCAGGGGGGCGCCTTCAACGGCGAGAAGATTGCCATCGTCAGGAGCCTGCTTAGAGACACGTGGCTGCAGAGAGCAAAGAACTTTCTTTTCAGGCTGCGGGGAGTTTGGAAGGAGGGAGAAGAACAGTGCTCTCCCCAATTCTTCAGCGCCGTGAGGAGGCAGCAGGAGCGCTGCTGCTTCGAAAGCTTGCGGCGCGAAGATGGGACTGCAGTCACGGACTTACCCGGGATGCTGGAGTGTGCCACAGGGTTTTACGCTACCTTGTTCCAGGAGAAGGAGATCGACGCCAGCACCAAGGAGAGGCTCCTGGAGGGTGTTGAGAAGGCGGTGGACGATCCCGCCTCGCTGGTCGGGCCTGTGACGGGGGCGGAAATCAAGACAGCATTGTTTGGTTTGAAGAAGGGGACCGTCCCCGGAGTCGACGGCCTACCAGCGGAGTTCTACCGCACCTTCTGGGACCAGCTAGAGCCTTTTCTGGTGCAGGTCTTCAATGAGGCCCTGGACAGCAATGAACTGGGCCTCTCTATGAAGACCGGCGTCGTGACCCTGATCTACAAGGGAGGAGACAAAGCGGACCTGGGAAACTGGAGGCCGATCCAGCTCCTGTGCACGGACTATAAGATCTTGGCCAGGGTGCTGGGCGGCCGTCTGAGAACGGTGATGCCGGAGCTGGTCGGGGCGGACCAGACATGTGGCGTGGCAGGCCGGAAGATCAGCTGGACTCTACAGCTGATCCGGGACACAATTGCTTGGGTGGAGGACAGAGGCCTGCCGCTCATGCTGGTGAGCCTAGATCAGGCGAAGGCGTTCGACCGGGTCCACCATGAGACCCTGTGGGCACTCCTAAGGAGGAAGGGTCTGCCTGACGCTTTCGTCAGGTGGATCGAAGCGCTCTACAATGGCGCCACGTCCCGGGTAAGAGTCAACGGAGCAGTAGGGAGGAGGATTCCGGTAAGGTGTGGTGTGCGACAGGGATGTCCACTCTCGCCCCTGCTGTACGTCATCTTTCTTGAGCTGCTGCTGGATCCCTTACGAAAGGACCCCGGAGTGGAGGGAATTAAGGTGCCAGGTGGAGGTGGGCAGGAAGCTAAAACCGCGGCCTACGCGGATGACGTGACACTCTTCCTCAGCTCTGACAGGAGTCTGGGGAGGGTGTTGGACATCGTGGAGGCCTACTCCAGAGGCACTGGCGCCCAACTGAATCGCGCCAAGAGCCTGGTGAAGCTTTTTGGAACCTGGCCGTACGCACCGGAGATCACCGGAGGACTGAAACAGACAGCCGGCCCGGTGAAAATCCTGGGGGTCCTATTTCACACCCTGGACCCCTCAGGGCTGAACTGGGAGGCCAGGTTCCGGAAGATCAAGCAGAAGCTGGGCCTTTGGCAGCATCGATCCCTGACATGGATAGGGAAGGCGCTGGTGCTGAAAGTGGAGATCCTGCCCTTGCTTCTCCACCTGGCGGTAGTGTACCCCCTACCCGCAAGGAAGAGGAAGGAACTGGTTAAAACAGTTTTCACTTTCGTTTGGGGCCACTCATACGAACGGATCCGCCGGAGTGATATGTGCAGATCTATCACGGAAGGAGGCAGAGGGATCCCAAACTTCCCAGTGAAGTTGGACTGTGTTTTCGTTGCCAACCTGTGCGTCATCCTGCACGGAAACCCGCCCCACCTGTGTGGCCGGTTCGTGAGCCTCTGGCTGGCAGCGAGCATGAGACACCTGGCCGCATGGAGCAACACGACCCCGAAGGCCGAGCGGCTCCCACTGCACTACCGACACGCAGTGCAGTGGCTGAGGGCACACCCAGAGGTACGGGACAAAGACATCGCGCTGAGCCATAGGAAGATGTACCAGGTGGTCACAGCACTGGACAGGCCAGCGCTCCTGGGTGTGCCCAGTGACATCTGGCAGCAGGCCCAGCCAAAGGGCCTGGATAACAGACTAAAGGACCTGAACTGGCTCGGCGTGTGGGGTCGAATGGCGGTCAGGGCCGTCGTGTGCTCGCATGGCTTGTCAAAGAAGAGCCAGTGCCCGAGGCACGGCTGCACAGGGGAAGAAACAGTAAATCATGTCTTTTGGGAGTGCGGGTTCGTGCAGAGGGTGTGGAAGTCCAGCCAGCACCTCTACGCACAGGTAGGCCTGGGGTCCCTCCTGACTCTGAACACGGTGATGAAGGGCGTGGCTGGTTCCCGAAAATGGAATGCGGCGTTTCTCCTGTGGCTCCTGATCAGCCTGACCAAGCTCCACGTGTGGGACGCGAGGTCAGAGCTGGTCAAACACGGCGTGGAGAGGTCAGTGCCGGCCATCTTGAGGAGAGTCAAGAGGGACGTCTCACGGAAGATCCGGTGGGACGTCCTCCGATGGGGATTCGCCGCAGCACGCGAAAGATGGAAGGACTTGATCACATGGGTGTAAAGGTGGAGGGTAGAGTAAACTTTTGAAAGCACTGTTTTTTACTGATTTCTAATAAAACATAAAAAAATCTGTTCTTATCAGTTTAATATCTGATACGTCCCCCATCGGGGGACCACATATTAAACGGATTTTTGGAACAGGGAGCTGGATCAGGAGCTTGCTCCGTCCTCTCCACGCATCGGCCCGGTATTGCAGCGCCTCCGGGAACGGTGCACTACCTTCTCTCAGCGGTGAAAAGACAGACGTAGCTAGCAAGCAAGCGAGGTGGACCGGAGCTCCTTCCTCTCCGGTCTCGTCTCTCGTCCATCTGTGCGTCTCTGTGTCTCTCTCTCTCCCCCTCCCCGTTCCCGTGCTCCCTCCGTGCACTTTCCCGCGCCTCGACTCTCTCGGCAAGCAGGCCGGCCCCCTTTTCGGCTCCCGTGCGTTTTCCCTCCAAAAAACTTAGTTTTTTCCTCCTTTTTCCAGGGAGGCAGGCGTGGCTTGTGTGTGTGTGTGTGTGTGTGTGTGTGTGTGTGTGTGTGTGTGTGTGTGTGTGTGTGTGTCCCCGTCCTTGCAGGCGGGCCCCTTTCGACAGCCGGCCGTTTTCCCTCCAAAAAACTTAGTATATACACCTTTTCTTTCTTTTTTTCGGCAGGCAGGCAGGTGTGTGTGTGTCCCCGTCCCTCCCGAGAGAGCGCTGCCCCTTGCCTCTGCCCGCAGGTGCCGACGGTCCGCTTTCGCTTGCAGCTCACTCGGCACGGCTGCTGCTGGTGGGAGGGGCCTAAGCTAAGGAGGCCGGCCGGCTGGCGCCCCCCGCGGCTGCGGTCGTTGTCGGGCCGTTGACAGGAGATCAAAGAGCAGGGCCCCCGCCCGGGACTGGCGGGCAGGCAGGCGAGCAAGCAGGCAGGCAAGAGAGGGGGAGAGCGGAGTCCGGGCGGCCGGCAGCCGCGTGCGGACCGGGCTCCAGAGGCGTCGGCCTGCGCCGCTGCGCGCCAGCCGGACGCCCGCGCGCCCGCCCAAGGCCGGCGTCGGGCATCGCTTCTCGGCCTTTTGGCTGCGATCTTGGTACGTGGCTTGACCGCGGCCAAGGGAACACCAGAAGACCGTGGAAGAGAACACCGGAGGAGAGACTGCCGGAGAGGACTGCGCTATTGGATTGCCTGGATTTTGGACCTCGGATTTCGTTTGGATTTCGTTTGGATTGCGTTTCGGATTGCGGTTGGATTTCGATTTGGATTGGACGTTTTTGGACCCCGGCTTTGGTGAGTAGGCTGCTTCGGCAGCCGAAAAGGCTGCGTTGCGATGGCTGCGGACCCTGGGGCAGCGAGGAAGGCGGAGGAGGGTCCCAACATTCGCAAGACCATCCGCTTCATTTGGAAGGCGGATGGGGAGATGCCGGGAAGGGATGCCTTCGAGGAAGAGGTACTGTTTGGTGTCTTGCATTTAGAAGTCACGGAGATTAAATGTTTACAGGGGAATCGGGTGCTACGGTTCATGGATCTTTCTTTTGTGACGGAAAAGGGGCATCACCATGCTACGGAGCAGGTAATTGCAGCCCAAAGGGATGGTAAGCTGGAGAACTATACGTGTGTGGGGTTGCAGAGTGATAACGAGAGGATGGTGATCCTCCACATGTTCGATCCCTTTATGCCGGACTGTGATGTCACCACCTTCCTCCGTCGCTATGTGGAGGTCCTGGAGCCACCGAAGCTCATTATAGATCGACGTCGGGTTTGGACGGGGAAGAGGCAATATCGCGTCGAGCTTCGGAAGGACCCCAGATCCCCGGGAGGATTCGCCCACCCGCCTGCCACCTTTGCAATCGGAACAGGTAGGGGGTACCTGTACTACGGGAATCAGCCGGTCTTTTGTCGTAAGTGTCGGGAGTATGGGCACCGGGAGGCCGATTGTAAGGTGACGGAATGCAGGAAGTGCAACAAGCGGGGCCACGAGACACGGTATTGCCCAATTAAAGAATGCTCGCTGTGTGGCGTCACTGGGCATTTGTACCGTGACTGCCGTCGCAGGAATGCCGATTTTAACAAGGATTTCTATGAAGGTGAAGGCCTGGCAGCAGGGGAGAGCGGGGCAGAGGACAGCGAAGCGGGAGACGGTGGAGAGGACGGCCAGGCTGAAGCCAGAGGAGCCCCTGGGAAAGGGGTGGAAGAGAACGAGTGGCAGACGGTGGGGAGGCCGAGGCGGAAGGGGAAAGGGAAGGCACGGAGACAGGAGACAGAGGACGACCCGCAGGAAGGACCATCGCGGGACGTTGCACCCGTTAGAGGGAGCTGGGCGGACATTGTGAAGGAAGGACCTGCCCGGGCAGAAGCTGGGACATCTGCAGCTCCAGAGCCGGCAGATGAGGAGGGGATGGCGTATCGGGCAGCCGTGACGATGGGACGATCCAGGAAACGGGCACAGGCTGGTAAGGGACAGACGGAATCGGAGGACAAGAAGAAGAAGAGGTCCGGGGGCCGCCGGCCGGAGGTGGTGGTGGACCAGGAGTTTGTGGAGGACCAGGAGGAGATGGAAGCGGAGGTTGAGCCGGAGCCGGTTCAGAGTGACCAGGAGCCAGAGAGCAGCGCAGGTACCCTCCCCCCGGGGCAGGGTGCCGGGAAAGTGGCTTGGAGTTCACTCCCGGCCCTACAAGCTACTGGGGATGAGGGGAGCCCGATGACGATCTACCAGGCCAGCACGCCCGGCCTTGTCCTGGACACCGGCCTTGATCCTGACCCCGGGCCTGATTTAGACCCTGGGCCTGTTTATGACACGAGCCTGAGACCCGACCCCGACCCCGACCCGAGCTTTTGCGTGGGCCCAGGCGTGAGCCCGGTCCCAGCGGTCACCCTTATGGGTGACTCGGACAGCGAGAGCTTGGGAAGCATAACAGGGGTGGAGCACCTGTCTAGCTCTAGCCCTGGTGGGGAAATGGAGAGTGACAGCAACCCAGAGCCGTAATGACCTTCACGGTAGCCACAGCTAACGTGAGGGGATTGCGGAACCAGGTAAAGCGGGTTGGTGTTTTCCGAGACCTGTCCCGAAGACGGTTTGACATTTGTTTTGTGCAGGAGGCCCATCTGAAGGACCAGGAGGATGTGCAGCTTTTCCAGAAGGAGTGGACGCAGGGACCCTCGTGGTGGAGCGTCGGGGGGGTAAACTCCTCCGGCGTGGGCATCGTGTGCGGTTCCCCAGTTTTCTCCGCCCAGGTGGTCAGCTCTGTGGTCCCCGGCCGTCTGCTGGTGGTTGACGGGACTCGGAGAGGAGTTAAGACCAGACTGCTTGCAGTATACGCCCCGGCAGACAGGCGGCAGCAGGGGGCCTTCCTGAGAGATCTGGAGCCCCTGTTGTACACAAATAGGGAGCTGATCATTGGTGGAGACTTCAACATCGACTTGGGGGACGCACACGGCGAGGGCGTCCACTTACTTCAGTCCTTGATCACGGGGTTTGGCCTGAGGGACGGGTTCCGCGACGTCGCACACCACACTTGGGACAACGGAAGGGGAATCTTCAGGCGCCTGGATTACGTGTTCACCACAGCAAACTGGGCAACCCTGAGCAGGCAAGTGACCCCCACCTGGTTTTCAGATCATTGTGTGTTAATGGTCTCCTTCGGTGTCGAGGACCCCCGCTTCCAGGCAGGTTACTGGAAGCTGAATAGACAAGTTCTACAGGAGGCGAGATATCGGAGGAAGATCATTACAGTGCTACGGGACTACGAGGAGAGGAGGAAGTCCTTCAGCTCGGCAGTGTACTGGTGGGAGTCCTGCAAGCGTACCATCTCGGTCGTGACAAAGAGGTACTGTAAGATCCGCCGAAGCTTGGACGAACATCAGTGCACTAAGCTCCAGGAAGAGCTGGAGGTACTCTACGCACAATTGAACCAGGGGGGCACCTTCAATGGCGAGCGGGTCACTCAGATCAGGAGCCTGCTTAGGGGTAAGTGGCTGCAGTGGGCCAGAGATTTTCTTTTCAGATTGCGGGGAGTCTGGAGGGAAAGCGATGAAAGCTGCTCAGCCCAGTTCTTCGGCGCCGTGAGGAGGCAGCAAGAACGCAGCCTCTTTGAAGGCGTCCGGAGGGCGGACGGGTCTGTAGTCACTGACATACCCGGGATGTTGGAGTGTGCCACGGAGTACTACAACGCCTTGTTTGACGAGAAGGAGACCGACCCCAGCATCAGGAATGGGATCCTGGGCGGGGTGGAGAAGACGGTAGGCGACCCCGCTGCATTATGCGGGGCAGTGTCAGGGGCAGAGATCAGATCTGCCTTGCTGGGTATGAGGAAGGGCACTGTCCCTGGCATCGACGGCCTGCCGACGGATTTCTACCTCGCCTTCTGGGACCACCTGGAGCCGTTCCTGGTGCAGGTGTTCAACGAGGTGTTGGACCGTGATGGACTCGGGCCTACTATGAAGATCGGCATCATCTCTCTGATTCACAAGGGAGGCGACAAGACAGACCTGGGCAACTGGCGGCCGATCCAGCTCCTGTGTACCGACTACAAGCTCTTGGCCAGGGTGCTGGGCGGCCGCCTGAGAGCAGTGATGCCGGTCTTGGTGAAGGCTGACCAGACGTGTGGGGTGACAGGACGCAAGATCAGCTGGACCCTGCAGCTGATCCGTGACGTCATCGCGTGGGTGGAGGATAGAGGCCTGCCACTCCTGCTGGTGAGCCTGGACCAGACCAAGGCCTTTGACCGGGTTCATCACGGAATTCTGTGGGCACTCATGAAGAGGAAGGGTCTGCCGGACCAGTTTGTCGGCTGGATTCAGACCCTTTACAACGGCGTGACATCCCGGGTATGTGTCAACGGAGCCCTAGGTGAACGTATTCCAGTGCGGTGTGGTGTGCGACAGGGCTGTCCCCTCTCGCCCTTGTTGTATGTTGTCTTTATAGAGCTCCTCCTAGACCGGCTGAGGAGAGACCCGGAGGTGGACGGGATCCCAGTGCCAGGTGGAGGTGGGCAGGTGGCGAAGATCGCCGCGTATGCTGACGACGTCACGCTCTTCCTGGGCTCTGAGAGGGGCTTGGGGAGAGCTCTCAGCATCGTGGAGGATTTCTCCAAGGGCACCGGCGCTCGACTGAACAGGGCCAAAAGCCTAGTGAAGGTATTTGGGACCTGGCCGAGCGCACCGAGAGACTTTGGTGGGTTGACACTGACGGATGGACCGGTGAAGATCTTGGGGGTCAGTTTCCACACCGTGGACCCCGGGAGTCTCAACTGGGAGGCCAGGTTCCGGAAGACCAACCGGAAGCTAGGCCTTTGGCAATCACGATCTTTAACCTGGATTGGGAAAGCGCTGGTGCTGAAGTCGGAGATCCTGCCTCTGCTACTCCACCTGGCGGTAGTGTACCCCCTACCTATCAGGCGGAGGAAAGAACTGGTGAGGGCTATTTTCAGGTTTGTCTGGGGACATACGTATGAACGGATCAAGAGAACCGACATGTACCGGCCCCTGGCTGACGGGGGGCGAGGGATCCTTGACTTCCCGACGAAGTTGGACTGTGCCTTCGTGGCGAGCCTCTGTACGGTCCTGCACGGGAACCCACCCCATGTGTGCGGTCGGTTTGTGAGCCTTTGGCTCGCGGCGAGCATGCGACACCTGACTGTCTGGTCCAACACGACCCCTAAAGCCGAGCGGCTGCCATTGCACTACCGCCATGCGGTGCGGTGGCTGCGGGCACATCCGGAGGTGAAGGAAGGACTGTGCTCCCTGAACCATAGGTTGAGCTACAAGATAGTGATGACGACGGAGAGACCAGCGATCCCGGGTGTGTCCAGTACCATCTGGCAGCAGGTGCAGCCGAAAGGTCTGGACAATAAACTTAAGGACTTGAACTGGCTCGGCGTATGGGGTCGTATGACAGTCAGGGCAGTGATGCATGCACACGGGCTATCACAGCAGAGCCTGTGCCCGCGACACGGCTGTGCGAGGGAGGAAACGGTGAGTCATGTCTTTTGGGAGTGTGGGTTTGCCCAGAGAGTCTGGAGTTCGTGCAGGACCCTTTTCACCCAGGTAAGCCCCGATTCTCCTGTAACAAGAGCAGTCATCGTGAAAGGACTACCGGGAGTGAGAGCCTGGAACCGGACATTTCTCCTGTGGCTTCTAATCAGCTTAGTCAAGGCCTTTCTGTGGGACGCTCGAACCGACTTGATAAAGCATGGAGTGGAAAAGCCGGCTTCGGGGATTCGAAGAAGACTGGAAGAAGAAATAACAAGGAGAGTGCGATGGGACATTTTGAAATGGGGCTTTGACGCGGCGAAAGAGCGTTGGAAGGACCTGTGCACGGGACGTTAGTGGTTGTTTTTGTGTAGGGTGGTAGTGTCTGGGTAGTTATGGGTGATGTGTGATTGTTTTTTAACCCAAAAAAAAAAAAAAAAAAAAAAAAAAAAAATCTGTTCTTATCAGTTTAATATCTGATACGTCCCCCATCGGGGGACCACATATTAAACGGATTTTTGGAACAGGGAGCTGGATCAGGAGCTTGCTCCGTCCTCTCCACGCATCGGCCCGGTATTGCAGCGCCTCCGGGAACGGTGCACTACCTTCTCTCAGCGGTGAAAAGACAGACGTAGCTAGCAAGCAAGCGAGGTGGACCGGAGCTCCTTCCTCTCCGGTCTCGTCTCTCGTCCATCTGTGCGTCTCTGTGTCTCTCTCTCTCCCCCTCCCCGTTCCCGTGCTCCCTCCGTGCACTTTCCCGCGCCTCGACTCTCTCGGCAAGCAGGCCGGCCCCCTTTTCGGCTCCCGTGCGTTTTCCCTCCAAAAAACTTAGTTTTTTCCTCCTTTTTCCAGGGAGGCAGGCGTGGCTTGTGTGTGTGTGTGTGTGTGTGTGTGTGTGTGTGTGTGTGTGTGTGTGTGTGTGTGTGCCCCGTCCTTGCAGGCGGGCCCCTTTCGACAGCCGGCCGTTTTCCCTCCAAAAAACTTAGTATATACACCTTTTCTTTCTTTTTTTCGGCAGGCAGGCAGGTGTGTGTGTGTCCCCGTCCCTCCCGAGAGAGCGCTGCCCCTTGCCTCTGCCCGCAGGTGCCGACGGTCCGCTTTCGCTTGCAGCTCACTCGGCACGGCTGCTGCTGGTGGGAGGGGCCTAAGCTAAGGAGGCCGGCCGGCTGGCGCCCCCCGCGGCTGCGGTCGTTGTCGGGCCGTTGACAGGAGATCAAAGAGCAGGGCCCCCGCCCGGGACTGGCGGGCAGGCAGGCGAGCAAGCAGGCAGGCAAGAGAGGGGGAGAGCGGAGTCCGGGCGGCCGGCAGCCGCGTGCGGACCGGGCTCCAGAGGCGTCGGCCTGCGCCGCTGCGCGCCAGCCGGACGCCCGCGCGCCCGCCCAAGGCCGGCGTCGGGCATCGCTTCTCGGCCTTTTGGCTAAGATCAAGTGTAGTATCTGTTCTTATCAGTTTAATATCTGATACGTCCCCCATCGGGGGACCACATATTAAACGGATTTTTGGAACAGGGAGCTGGATCAGGAGCTTGCTCCGTCCTCTCCACGCATCGGCCCGGTATTGCAGCGCCTCCGGGAACGGTGCACTACCTTCTCTCAGCGGTGAAAAGACAGACGTAGCTAGCAAGCAAGCGAGGTGGACCGGAGCTCCTTCCTCTCCGGTCTCGTCTCTCGTCCATCTGTGCGTCTCTGTGTCTCTCTCTCTCCCCCTCCCCGTTCCCGTGCTCCCTCCGTGCACTTTCCCGCGCCTCGACTCTCTCGGCAAGCAGGCCGGCCCCCTTTTCGGCTCCCGTGCGTTTTCCCTCCAAAAAACTTAGTTTTTTCCTCCTTTTTCCAGGGAGGCAGGCGTGGCTTGTGTGTGTGTGTGTGTGTGTGTGTGTGTGTGTGTGTGTGTGTGTGTGTGTGTGTGTGTCCCCGTCCTTGCAGGCGGGCCCCTTTCGACAGCCGGCCGTTTTCCCTCCAAAAAACTTAGTATATACACCTTTTCTTTCTTTTTTTCGGCAGGCAGGCAGGTGTGTGTGTGTCCCCGTCCCTCCCGAGAGAGCGCTGCCCCTTGCCTCTGCCCGCAGGTGCCGACGGTCCGCTTTCGCTTGCAGCTCACTCGGCACGGCTGCTGCTGGTGGGAGGGGCCTAAGCTAAGGAGGCCGGCCGGCTGGCGCCCCCCGCGGCTGCGGTCGTTGTCGGGCCGTTGACAGGAGATCAAAGAGCAGGGCCCCCGCCCGGGACTGGCGGGCAGGCAGGCGAGCAAGCAGGCAGGCAAGAGAGGGGGAGAGCGGAGTCCGGGCGGCCGGCAGCCGCGTGCGGACCGGGCTCCAGAGGCGTCGGCCTGCGCCGCTGCGCGCCAGCCGGACGCCCGCGCGCCCGCCCAAGGCCGGCGTCGGGCATCGCTTCTCGGCCTTTTGGCTAAGATCTGAAGATACGTGGCATGACCGCGGTCTGAGGACTTAGCTGGGAGACCGAGAGAGCAGCGACGGAGAGGAGAGAGGAGAGCATCGGCGGCGGCGGCAGCGGCGGCGGACGATTTCTACAACCCACCAGATGGAGCGGCGGAGCGGAGAGGACGGAGGGATGGAGCCGGCTCCTGAAGGCGCTTTTGATACGGCAGGGAGGACCCTGGCCGGAGAAGACCGTGGAAGAACTGGAAAAGGACCTGCGAAGGAGGGAGGAAGAAGTTATGCAGCAGCTGCGGCTTCATCTAGAAGTTCGGCGGGAAGACCACTAGAGGGCGCTGGCAGTCGTGAAGGTCAGTTGAGACACACAATTAGGTTTGTGCAGAAGGAAGAAGCTGGAGAAAGAGTTTTGAGGGACAGAGAAATTTTTGGGGATGATATCATTCGTGGTGTCTTTGGTCTGAGTCCCACTGATGTGTATTGTTTTCAAGATTTTTTGGGGAAAAAGACCTATGACCTGTTCTTGACCAGCAGAGCGGTTTGCCAAAAAGTCTGGGAGACAGCCAAAACTAAAAAAGAGGAGAAGCCATTATGTGATTATATTGTGGAACCTTTGTTTATAAGAGAAAACAGACCTCTGATTGTCCAGATGTTTAATCCCTATGTGCCCGAAGAAGACATTGAGGTATTTCTGAAGCGTTTTGTGGACTTAACAGCCAAAGGAACCAAAATAATGGACAGAAATAGGTATTGGACAGGGAAGATTAGGTTTTTTGCCCGTTTGAGGACTGCCAGCACTCAAGAAGACGGTTTTTTGCATCCCCCTGCGATGTTTTTTATTGGAGCGAATCGTGGATACCTCAGTTACCCGGGACAACCACTGACATGCAGGAGGTGTGGAGGTGAGGGACATTTCGCAGCTAATTGCAGGGAGCTGATGTGCAAACGCTGCGGGAAAACGGGACATCTGGGAGCAGACTGCAAGGCGACAAAGACATGCAACCTGTGCGGGGAGAATGGCCATTTGTATAAGGACTGCCCTCTGAGCCATATCTCGGTAAGCAGGGAGGCAGCAGGGGGCGTGTCTGGGGTTGCTGGGCCTTCTTTGTCCCTTTCTGTTTCAGGTACAGAGAAGGGAGAGGAGGCGACTGGAGTGTCAGAAGAAACAGAGGAGGATACAGGGAGAGAAGCAGCAGACGGGGGGAGGCAGAAATCGGTGGAAGATCGGGAGCTAGAGAGCAGAAGTCCCACCCCGGATCCAGAGGTAGACGCGGAAGATGGTTCAGCAACAGTAGAGGACATTGCTGCTCGGACGGCCAAAAACCTTGAGGCCATGCAGGACATAATGAGCAACATTGAGCAAACCATAGGGGTCAGAGAAGAGGTGGAACGAACTGGTGGAACTGCAAAAAGGAAATTAGAAATGGGAGGAAGTAGCGAGGAGGTCTCAACCCCTGAGGTGGTTGCTGACACGGCTCCTCAGACAAGTATGGAACCTGAAAAACAGACAGAAAGTTTTTTGGGCCACAGTAAACGACCCTGTGGCTTAGTTGGACTGATAGTGGCTGCGACAGAGGACTTTCTGTCTGAGCAGAAAATAAATGAGGAGGGGCAGATTGATTTTACATCTGTCCCAAATTTGGTTAAATTAGTACAAGAGGGCGTGGTCTTTGAAGTAGAGGGCAAAAACCTAATTAGGATCACAAGTAGGGAACAGAAGTCCGCTATGGCTGCGCAGCAGGTTCTGGTGGACCTAATTAAGGATAGGGAGGCCCAAAAGGCTGGGGATTTAGCTAGGAAAGACCGCCAGCGGAGGTATGAGGAGTTACGCCGGAAGGTGTGGCAGACAGGAAGCCTCTGGAGGCTTGATATCGAGACCACCAGTGCTTTCCTTAAGCAAACTACATGGTACAGGGAGGGGGTGAGATACCCGAAAGGGTTTGAGAAAATTAAGGACATCCTCAGGCAGTTCAGCAGTGTTAAGATCACTTTTGATCATAGTGGAAGGGAAGTGCTGGGGATGAGCCTTGAAGGTAAAAAGAAGGAGGACGTGATTAGATGCGGATCAGAATTACAGGCATATATCAAAGAGGGTGAGGGGAGAGCCCAAAAAGCCTGGACTTAACCCTTTTTTTCAATGAGCAGCATCTTGACAATTAATGTGCGAGGGCTGCGTGATAGGGCTAAGAGAGTGGCTGTTTTTGAATATATCAGAGATTTGAAACCGACTGTGTGTTTTTTACAGGAGGTACATATCAAGGATGAAAGAGATAAGGAGACGCTGTCCGCCTTGTGGGACCGTGGCCCCTCAAGGTGGAGCATTGGAAAGGTAAACTCTACCGGGGTAGGGATCCTGTTCGGGAACCCTCAAACGGAATGCGGAGAGGTGAGGGTGAGTGAGCCGGGAAGGTTGTTGTGTGTGGATGCGAGGGTCAACGGGATAGACGGTAGGTTTGTGTGTGTGTATGCTCCAGCTGCAATTAGGGAAAGGAGGGATTTCTTGACTAATTTGGGTCCTTTATGTGTGACAAACAAGGCTGTAGTGATTGGCGGGGATTTTAATATTGATATTGATAATGAGAAGGATGGGGATGCCCGAAAGGTAAAGAATATTTTGAGAATGTACAGTTTGAAGGACAGTCATAAAATGAGTATCCCACCCCAAGTGGGATGTACCTGGAGCAACACGAGGGGTGTGTGCAGAAAACTAGACTATGTTTTCGTATCTAGCACAATCAAGGTGGGAACCGTTAAAGTCACTCCAGTTTGGTTCTCTGACCATTGTGTTGTGAATGTTGGGATAGTGGATTTTGGAATTAATTTTGGAAGAGGGGTCTGGAGACTAAATTGTTCGGTTCTGGAAGAAACGAAGTACATAAAGAAGATGGAAAGGTTTTTAACAAGGTTTCTGAATAAAAGACCGGACGACAGATCTCTAGTAGAGATCTGGGAAGAAGCCAAGATGGTGATAGGAAAGATCTCCAGGAAATACTGTAGGGAGAGGAGGAAGGAGGAGAAGGAGGAATTAGAGAATCTCGAGAGAGATTTGGAGAAAGCCTATAACAGTGGAAATGGTACAGCGCCCTCTAGTGAGAAAAAAGTTACAACTCTTGTCAAACAGATAAAGGAGTATTATGAGAAGAGGGCAAGAGATTTTCTGTTCAGAGCGAGGGTGGAGTTTCTAGAAAAATATGAGACATGTTCTACCTTTTTCTTTAACAAGATTCGAAAGAGGCAGGAGAAGAGAGTATTACAAGCTGTCTCTGACTCTGGTGGTGGACAGATTACAGACCAAGAGGGAATGCTGCGAGAAGTATCTAGTTTTTATGGGAACCTTTTTTCAGAAAAGGTAAGTGAAAGGGAAGCAGCGGGAGCGATACTTCAGAACTTGCAGACAACCCTGTCAGAAGAACAGAAAGCTGATTTGGAAAAACCTTTTGAACTGCTTGAGCTGGAAGAGGCGATGAAGTCTCTGAAAAGGGGGAAGGTGCCGGGGGTCGATGGAATTCCAGTAGAGTTCTATGGCACTTTCTGGAGAATTTTAGGTCCTTTTCTTTTGGAACTAATAAAAGAGATTTTTAGCAAGGAACGTATGGGTAAGTCCATGAGGGAAGGCATTTTAACCCTGATTTTTAAGAAAGGAGACCGTACGTCCTTGAAAAACTGGAGGCCCCTAACGCTTTTATGCGCTGATTATAAGATAATGGCAAAAGCGCTTGTCTATCGTGTAGCTCAGGTGATGCCGAGCATAATAGGCAAGGACCAGACTAGTGGAGTGAAAGGGAGGTCGGGAAAATGGACCCTGCAGTTATTAAGGGATGCTGTATCATGGGCTGAACAGAGGAAGGTTCCTCTATTATTAGCCAACTTAGATCTGGAGAAGGCTTTTGACAGGGTCTCGCACAAATTCTTATGGCTGGTTTTGGAGAACTTAGGTTTTGGACCAACGGTGATCAGCTGGATCAGAACCCTATACAACGACGTGGGGAGCAGAGCGGCAGTGAATGGTTGGATAGGAGATTTTATCAACCAGAAAGCCGGAGTGAGGCAAGGTTGCCCTCTCTCGCCTTTGTTATTTGCGATCTACATAGAGCCTTTCGCATGTGCAATTAGAAGAGAGGACAAAATAGATGGCTTGATCTTGCCTGGGAGCGGAGGCGAAAGAGTTAAATTAACCATGTATGCAGATGATGTAACTTTATTAGCAGGCACAACATCTAGTTTGACCTTCGCTTTGGATGTTTTTAAAGTCTTTGCGAGAGCATCGGGCGCCTGTCTAAATGCAGAGAAAAGTACGGTGAAGGCTTTTGGTTCTAGCGAGATATCACAGCAGTGGGCCAGTGGTTTTAGATTATGTACAGGACCCATC